>NC_088864.1:31721293-31741691 GCF_032884065.1 Artemia franciscana | reverse complement strand
GGAATGACTTACTCCCCCACTGTCCCTGGGGGAGGAACTGTAAGTTACAAACTTCGACCAGTGTTTACATATAATAATGGTTATTGGCAAGTGTACAGTCTTTTTCAGGGGATTTTTTGGGGTTTTGGGGGTGGGGTTAAGAGGAGGGGGCTATGTGGGAGGATCTTTCCTTGGATAAATATGTCATGAGGGAACAGAAATTCTATGAAAAGGAGGCAGAATTTTCTAAAATTACTATAAAAAAAACAATGAAAGAATAAACATGGAAGTTTTTTTTTCAATTGAAAGTAAAGAGTAGCATTGAAACTTAAAACGAACAGAGATTATTACGCATATGAGGGGTTTTAAAAACACTTTAGCATAAAGATTGAGGTATTTAGGAGGAGATAAATACCTCGCTCGTTCTGCTATAGGACTTTTAGTAATTTCAACTATTTATTCTACGGCCTTTCTGATTCAGGGGTCATTCTTAAAGAATTGGGACAAAACTTACGATATAGTGTAAAGAACGAGGTATTAACGAGGGTACAAACCCCTTCATATAAATAATAAAAATTAAAGAATATAAAAGTGTGTTACGTAAGTTAATTCTTAAGTTACGTATATTTTTTACTAATAAAAAAATTCGTTAAAAATTAAAATTTATAGTTGCCTTTTTATGTAACAGAAAAAAATTGCGTGGCAACTAGGCTTCTTTTCCCATCCCTTATTTCTCAAAATCGTCTTATCAAAACAGAGAAAGCCATTTAGCCAAAAAAAGGAATTAATATGCAAATTTCATTTTAATAACTTATGTGTGGAGAACCAAAATCAAACATGCATTAATTCAAAAACGTTCAGAAATTACAAAAAAAACTAGTTTTTTTTAACTGAAAGTAAGGAGCGACTTTAAAACTTAAAACGAATAGAAATTACTCCGTATATGAAATGGGTTGTTCCCTTCGCAATCCCTCGCTCTTTATGCTAAAGTTCGATTCTTTGCCACAATTCTCTTTTTAAAACAATTAAAAGCTTTAAAAGCCCCCAACCCGTTCAAGCCCCCAACCCTTCAAGCCACCCCGCGCGCGTAAGTCGTTACGCGCCATATTAGTTACGCGCCATTGTAGTTGTGTCCCTGTGTCCCACCTGTGAATTTAGATAGATATATATATGCTTTTAATTAAGTAAAACTTGCGAATATACAACATTCTTCGCTGTCCCATTGTCTGTGCATATAAATAGATTGTCAGGTTTACCGACTCTTGAACATGCAACATATAATTGTCCATGGGAAAAACCATCCGTATTCAGATCTATACCTCATTATTCTAATGATTGCCCTTGAGCTTTGTTGATGGTGATTGCTAATCAAACATTCCCTGTGTCCTCGTCGTAATTTATATATCCCGCCGGCGTCCCCGTTGTAGTTTTGTCCCTGTGTCCCGGTCGTCATTTATATTTCCTGTGTCTTGGTCGTCATTTGTGTCCCGGTGTCCCAGTATGTAAATTCTCTTTGAGTGTCCTGGTCGTCATTTATATTCCGGTGTCCCGGTCGTCATTTGTGTCCCGGTGTCCCGGTCTGTAATTTTGTCAGTCGACAAACATGACGTCAGTCGACAAACAACTTCATGACGGAATAATGCTCAATCCTGATCAATAATGACGTCAGTCGACAAACATGACGTCAGTCGACACACAAACATGACGTCAGTCGACAGACAGACAAACAAACAACTTATTTATATATATATATATATATATATATATATATATATATATATATATATATATATATATATACTAGCTGTTAGGGTGGCGCTTCGCGCCACCCCAACACCTAGTTGGTGGGGCGCTTCGCGCCCCCCAAGCCCCCCCGCGCGCGTAAGTCGTTACGCGCCATATTAGTTACGCGCCATTGTAGTTGTGTCCCTTTGTCCCACCTGTGAATATAGATAGATTTATATGTGTTTCAAACTACGTAAAAATTGCGAATATACAACATTCTTGGCTTTCCCATTGTCTGTCCATATACAAAGCCGTATGTACTAATAATGACGTCATATGCAAACGCTCTTTTTACAAACAAACAAACATGCATACACACAGCTCGTTTTTATATAGATAGATAGATAGATAGATACAATACAAATTAACTACGTAAAACTTGTGAATATACAACTGTCTTCGCTGTCCCATTGTCTGTGCGTATAAATAGATTGTCAGGTTTACCGACCCTCAAAGATGCAACATACAATTGTACATTGGTAAAGCAATCTGTATTAAGATCTATACCGCATTTTTCTAGTGATTGCCCTTGAGCTTTGTTGATGGTGGTTGCAAATGCTAATCGAATTGGGAATTGCAATCTTTTAAATTGAAAAAGCAGATCCGTTGGAATCATGGGAATGCGAGGAATAAGAACAGCCTCACCCTCATAAGGCCCTGTCAAGATTTTGGCCTCTATTAGGTTTTCCATTGTTTTTTTTTACGGCAAGTCGCGTGCCATTGCAAAGCTTTGGTGGATTGATATTTCTTAAAAGTATTATTGGTACGCCTATTTTTAGTTGTAGCACGTGTGGTGGAAACCCTGAAGGATCTATGGAATTTAAAAATTCAGATGGATAATTAACCGCTTCATTTGGTTCCAAAATACAAATTAACTGCGTAAAACTTGCGAATATACAACATTCTTTGCTGTCCAAGTCGCTGCATATAGATAGATTGTCAGGTTTACCGACCCTCGAACATGCAACGTACAATCGTCCATGGGAAAAACAATCAGTATTAAGATCTATACCACATTTTTCTAATGATTGACCTTGAGCTTTGTTAATGGTGATTGCAAATGCTAATCGAATTGGGAATTGCAATCTTTTAAATTGAAAAGTCAGATCCGTTGGAATCATGGGAATGCGAGGAATAAGAACAGCCTCACCCTCAAAAGGCCCTGTCAAGATTGTGGCCTCTATTAGGTTTTCCATTGTTTTTTTTTACGGCAAGTCGAGTGCCATTGCAAAGCTTTGGTGGGTTTATATTTCTTAAAAGTAATATTGGTACGCCTATTTTTAGTTGTAGCACGTGTTGTGGAAACCCTGAAAGATCTATGGAATTTAAAAATTCAGATGGATAATTAACCGGTTCATTTGGTTCCAAAACTGTGTCGACTGACTTGTAAAGGACTGCCTGGTCTCGAATCTTGGTCAAAACAATATTGTTGATTTCGTGGACGTCTATATTTTTGGGTGCGAGAATCGCTCTTTCACTTAGTCATTTATTATTTTCATAATTTTTTAGAATATTCGGAAATACGTTTTCAATCAATTCATTTTTGGACGTCACTAAATTACAGAAATCAGCAGGTAGTTGTAAACGTCCTGAAATTGAGTCTACTGGGAGCTTTCCGTTTCCCATTGCCAGCAATTGATCTGAAAATGTTTGACCAGAGTCATCGTTTTGCAATCGGACACGCATATTTGTAGTTAATTTTAATGTTTTTACGTGTGCCCATAAATTAGAATTTTTCAGGCAAGCATTCATTTCGTCTGCAGGAGTTGATCTAGGTATTATAGGTAATGTTTGCCTGAAATCTCCCGCAAGCAATATTAATGTGCTGCCAAATGGTTTCGACTTCCCTCGCAAATCTTTCAAGCATTGATCCAGAGCCTCGAGCGATTTTTTGTGTGCCATTGTGCACTCATCCCAAATAATAAGTTTGCATTGCT
Source organism: Artemia franciscana (assembly GCF_032884065.1). Lineage (NCBI taxonomy): Eukaryota > Metazoa > Arthropoda > Branchiopoda > Anostraca > Artemiidae > Artemia > Artemia franciscana. Next base: position 31,737,990 of record NC_088864.1, on the reverse strand, counting down.
CCAATACTTTACCCATCCCAGATGATTTGGAAATATTGCACGTGGGAGTTTCTGTAGAATGCAAGTTCAGAGGCAATTTCAAAGCGGAATGAGCAGTTCTTCCACCAGGCAGCAATGTTGCGGCTATTCCGGACGACGCAATTGCCAATGCTATATCATTTTTTGATCGAATTGATGCCAGAATCAGTTTTATCACAAACGTTTTACCAGTACCTCCTGGCACATCCAAAAAGAAAATTTCTCCAACGTTGTTATCGACACAATGCATTATCGTATCATCAATGTCTTTTTGTTCCGACGTTAACTTGGAAATGTCATTTTGTACATACGACAATAGATCACTCGTACTGTAACTTTGTTCACGATCCAATTCTACACATGTCGAAACAGCAGCAATACGGTTAGGTGAAGGCATTCCCAAATCCTGAAGAGGTTTGTTTGCCATACGTACGCACAAATCTTCTATAACAACTAAAGTGTAGTTATAAATTTCTGATGTAAAATCAAAAGTCATATCTGACGTCTCTAACTGTTTTCGATGGAGTATATCTTCGGACATTTTTGACTTATATTTTTCCCATAACTCTGTAGGATCTGATGGAGAGCAAGTTGTTAAAATGATGCCAAACAATGCACGAATTTGACTTGGGGTTGACGTTTCGCACGCGTCATTGATGCAGTTATCCCAGTGTTGGTCATTCTCCAATAAATTCAGAGCTTGGCATGCACTACGGTAAGTGTCATGTATAGTACTATTTACAGTCCTCAAATATTCAAATGATGTCGGACCGGGTACATTCACCAAAAGCAGGCGTAGAAAGAAGCATTCATGTTGATTGGGGTGAACGGTGTAGAGTCTTCCTATCGTGGTATCTTTGAAGATGGTAGGTTGGCCGTCGACTGACTTACCCTGTTTTCGACGTTCAAATACTTTATTTTTAGTATTCCACGTGTAATACGAAGGCACTTCAGTATACAGCAGTTTTTTTGCAAAAGAATCATTTTTGCAAAGCGAAAAAAAAGCTGTTAATGTTGTATCCGGTGGATTCAGGACTCTTTGTTGCATGTTGGTTTCCGTGAAATAAACACGTTGACCATTCTGTAAATGTACCGCTAAGTGAACAACAGCTGGACTACGTTCATGTATCGGAAATGAAAGAATTCGCCAAACAGCTTCATTACTGCTTATGTATCTTCCAGCTGATATTGTACGATTTCATCGAAATCTTTGATTTCGGGCTGCAAGCCAAAAACTGCCATGTCACTGCCTTTGTTGACGCGTTTACATATGTATTTGATTGCCTTTACAGAGTTACAGTATTCAACGTTTATGTGTGCATTAAATGTTTTTGATAATAATGGGGAATATGGAACAACCCACTGGTTATCTACTTCGATGGTGGTACCGTTACGCTTCTTTATTATTGCTGTTTTACCGCCATCTTCAGTAGATCTTCTTCTATATTGTGGTAACCATCATTGCCAGTAATTGTGTTTGATACTAAAAGTCTAGGATATTGCTTTGTGCACCTTCCTTTGGGCCATGCATGGTGAATTTTCGTTCAGTGCACCGCAAGGTCCATGTATCATATTTTTTACAATAATATCATGTAACCCTTATCGACATTTTCATCAGGTATTTCAGCGTAAATCATATCATCAAAATCGTTCGAAGTAATTTTTTTATGTAGCCAGATTAGTATATGTGCGTGTGGCAAACCTCGTTTTTGCCATTCCACTGAGTACATCCAGCATCGCACTGACCCAAACACTTCAAATTTTACAATGTAGTTTATCAGTGATTTCAACTTTTGCCGGAAGACACGGGCCGTAATGTTATGCCTATGAACCGCCGATTGTCCTTGAAGTAAAAGCTGCAGTATCTCGTCCCAAGATTGATTACATGTAAATGTAATAAATAAATCTGGACGACCATAGAGACGAACATACGCAATAGCATCTTGAGCCTATTCATGCATATGACGGGGACTGCCAGCATATGACGAAGGTAAAATTGTTAATCTTCCAACGTTTGTGGTATTACCGTCATTTATAACTGCATCTCGCAAATGAATGTATTGTTCAGAGCGGAGCTTGGTCTGATTCAGGCGGATATATAGCAAACGTTCTGATTCAATTTTAGCATACATATCAACTACGAATTGGTGAAACAATTCACGGCATTTTAAAATATAATTTTCTTCATCCTGCCGAATCATTAGTCTATAGGAATAATAATGCATTACACTGCATTTCTTATTCATTTCTTTGTTAGTGGCTGGATTCATCAATTTAATATTAAAGTGATAGCCGTCGGCTCCATCCCAAAAAATGATAGGATATTGTAGGGCATCGTAGCATCGATGAGTTTCAGCAATTCTTAACAACTGAGCGTTTCGCTTATGAAGAATAATATCTCGAGGTAAAAACTGATCACCGACCATAACGATTGCCACTTTGTCGATAGTTGGAGCATTGTATCTACGCACATGTTGGCCAGGAGGCGTTTTGTCAGAGGAAATAACAATTTTATGCGTATCAGTAGGCATCAAATCGATGGCTGTTTTGAACAGATGCACTAAATTATTATTTTCGTGGAAAAGATGTTGCAATTGGGAAACGATTGTCCTTTCAACGTTGGGAGAAATTTCGCAACGTGCATTCAATTCAGAATTTCTATCACTGATGAAGTACAATTGTAAAAATTTATGATTCTATCCTGAGAATGGTAGAAGGGACCCTGCTCTATGATAAATTTGCCCTTTTACTTTGAAAGTAGACATAAATTGATCTGGATTTTCGATTTGGGCTCCAAACGACGTCATTTGGAAACATGAGTTGTATTTTCTGATTTTTGACAAAAAACGCTTAGATTCTGACGTAGTTCCAGTAAGGAAAGTCTTCAATGGCTCTGGTGGTGCAGCCAATAGAGGAAATTTAACTTTTCCTGAGGCGCAACACATTCCCAATTGTTTCACCATTGAATTTCAAGGCCTTGCAATAGGGACAAATTTTAGACATTGTCCCGATTTGAACACATCTACTCAAGCTATAATCATCGACTGGGTTGTACCTGAATGCCAGGCAATAACTTTCAGGTTTTTCTGATTCCTCGGCACGCTTTCTTTTCTTACTTTCTCTATCAGCAGCAAGCCTGATTTCTTGCTGTTCTTTTGATTCCTCGGCACGCTTTCTTTTCTTACTTTCTCTATCAGCAGCTAGCCTGATTTCTTGCTGTTCTTGTAATTCCTCGGCACGCCTTCTTTTTTCACTTCCCATTTTGCAGCAAGTTTGCTTCCGCGTTGCTTTGGTAGTTCCTCGGCACGCTTTCTGTCTTTTCTTTCTCTATCAGCCTCAAGCCTGTTTCCTTGCTGTTCTTTTGATTCCTCGTCACGCTTTCTGTTCTTTCTTTCTCTATCAGCCTCAAGCCTGTTTCCTTGCTGTTCTTTTGATTCCTCGGCACGACTTCTTTTTTCACTTTCTCTTTTAGCAGCAAGTCTGCTTTCGCGTTGCTCTGGTAGTTCCTCGGCACGCTTTCTTTTCTGACTTTCTCTATCAGCAGCAATTTTATTGGCATAGACTCTTTGAGCATCTTCATCGGCTTTTGCCATGGTAAGTTCATCAGTCATTGTAAACTTAAACATTAATGGATTTCTACGTGAATATATGTCTTAAATATCTTGAATGACGTCACTGTCAAAGCAAAAATGACGACAACTAATTTCATGACGTCAGTCAACACAGAAACATGACGTCACCTGATCCACAGACAGACAAACAGACAGACAACTTATTTTTATATATATACTAGCTGTTGGGGTGGCGCTTCGCGCCACCCCAACACCTAGTTGGTGGAGGCGCTTAGCGCCCCCCAAGCCCCCCCGCGCGCGTAAGTCGTTACGTGCCATATTAGTTACGCGCCATTGTAGTTGTGTCCCTATGTCCCACCTGTGAATATAGATATATATATATATATATATATATATATATATATAATATCTAGATATATAATATATATATATATATATATATATATATGTTTTTAACTACGCAAAACTTGCGAATATACAACATTCTTTGCTGTCCCATTGTCTGTGCATATAAATAGATTGTCAGGTTTACCGACTCTTGAACATGCAACATATAATGGTCAATTGGAAAACAATCCGTATTCAGATCTATACCTCATGAAGCTAATGATTGCCCTTGAGCTTTGTTGATGGTGATTGCTAATCGACCATTCCCTGAGTCGCCATCGTCATTTATATATCCCCCTGTGCACCCCGGCGTCCCTTTGTAGTTATGTCCCTGTGTCCCGGTCGTCATTTATATTCCCTGTGTCCGGTCGTCATTTGTGTCCCGGTGTCCCAGTCTCTGATTTCTCTTTGAGTGTCCCGGGCGTCATTTATATTCCTTGTGTCCCGGTGTCCCGGTCGTCATTTATATCCCCCTTTGCCCCCCGGCGTATATATATATATATATATATATATATATATATATATATATATATATATATATATATATATATATATATATATATATATCTATATATATAAAAATAAGTTGTTTGTCCGTTACGCCAGATTATATCTATATATATAAAAATAAGTTGTCTGTGTGTGGATCTGTGGATGGGATCAGGTGACGTCACCTGAAAAAAACTGGATCAGGTGACGTCGAAACTGAAAAAACAACAAAGCACCGGGACACAGGGAGTATAAATGACGACCAGGACATAAGTAAAAAAAAAAACTAACAAAACTAAAAAGAAGGTAAAAACTACAAAAAAAATAAAAAGAAAAAAAACTAAAAACTAATAAAAAAACAAAAAAATCTAAAAATCTAAATAAACTAAAAAAGAAAAAAAAAAGGAAAAAAATAAAGGAGAAAAACAAAACTAAAAAACGAATGTATATACAGACGGTACACCGGGATACAAATGACGACCGGGACACAGGGAATATAAATGACGACCGGGACACAGGGACACAACTACAACGGGGACACCGGGGGAAACAGGGGGATAAAAATGACGACCGGGACAAAAAAACTAAAAAGAAAAAAAACTAAAAACTAATAAAAAAACTAAAAAATCTAAAAATCTAAATAAGCTAAAAAAGAAAAAAAAGGGAAAAAAATAAAGGAGAAAAACAAAACTAAAAAACGAAATGTAATAATTACAGACCGGACACCGGGATACAAATGACGACCGGGACTAAGGGAATATAAATGACGACCGGGACACAGGGACACAACTACAACGGGGACACCGAGGGAAACAGGGGGATATAAATGACGACCGGGACACCGGGACAGGGAATGGTCGATTAGCAATCACCATCAACAAAGCTCAAGGGCAATCATTAGAATCATGAGGTATAGATCTGAATACAGATTGTTTTCCCATGGACCATTATATGTTGCATGTTCAAGAGTCGGTAAACCTGACAATCTATTTATATGCAAAGACAATGGGACAGCAAAGAATGTTGTATATTCGCAAGTTTTACGTAGTTAAAACCATTTTTTTGTTTTTTACCTTTTTTAGTTTTTTTAGTTTTTTTAGTTTTTTAGCTTTTTTAGTTTTTTTATTAGTTTTTAGTTTTTTTTTTAGTTTTTTGCCTTTTTTTAGTTTTTTCAGTTTTTTTTAGTTTTTAGTTTTTTACCTTTTTTTTAGTTTTTTTTTAGTTTTTTAGCTTTTTTAGTTTTTTTTCTTTTTAGTTTTTTTGTAGTTTTTACCTTTTTTAGTTTTTTTTTCTTCTTTTGTATTAGTGTGAAATAATTCAGACGTCATATGCGGACAAACACGACGTCACTCGACAGACAGACAGACAGACATAACCCACAAACAACTTATTTTTATATATATTTATTCATATTTTTTAGTTTTCTTTTTCCTCTTTTATTTTTCAGTTTTTGCCTTTTTTTTCTTTTTTTCTTTTTTAGTTTTTAGTTTTTTTTTAGTTTTTTACCTTTTTTTAGTTTTTTTTAGTTTTTTTAGTTTTTTAGCTTTTTTAGTTTTTTTATTAGTTTTTATTTTTTTTTGTAGTTTTTGCCTTTTTTTATTTTTTTCAGTTTTTTTTAGTTATTATATTTTTACCTTTTTTTAGTTTTTTTTAGTTTTTTAGCTTTTTTAGTTTTTTTTCTTTTTAGTTTTTTTTGTAGTTTTTACCTTTTTTAGTTTTTTTCTTCTTTTGTATTAGTGTGAAATAATTCAGACGTCATATGCGGACAACATGACGTCACCTGATCCACGATCCACAGATCCACAGACAACTTATTTTTATATATATCCCCCTGTGCACCCCGGCGTCCCCTTTGTAGTTATGTCCCTGTGTTCCGGTCGTCATTTATATTCCCTGTGTCCAGGTCGTCATTTGTGTCCGGTGTTCCAGTCTGTGATTTCTCTTTGAGTGTCCCCGGGCGTCATTTATATTCCTTGTGTCCCGGTCGTCATTTATATCCCACTGGTGCCCCCCGGCGTCCCCATTGTAGTTGTGTCCCTGTTTCCCGGTCGTCATTTATATTCCCTGTGTCCCGGTCGTCATTTGTATCCCGGTGTCCCGGTCTGTATATACATTCGTTTTTTAGTTTTGTTTTTCTTCCTTTATTTTTTTCCTTTTTTCTTTTTTTTCTTTTTAGTTTATTTAGATTTTTAGTTTTTTATTAGTTTTTAGTTTTTTTGTAGTTTTTACCATTTTTTTTAGTTTTTTTAGTTTTTTTTTTTTACTTATGTCCTGGTCGTCATTTATACTCCCTGTGTCCCGGTCGTCATTTGTGTCTCGGTGCTTTGTTGATTGCTAATTTATATTATATTTATATTTATATTTTTTATATTTATTAATATTTTTTTAGTTTTCTTTTTCTCTTATTTTTCATTTTTTTCCTTTTTTTAGTTTTTTCTTTTTTAGTTTTAGTTTTTTTTTTGTTTTTTACCTTTTTATTTTTTTTAGTTTTTTTAGTTTTTTAGCTTTTTTAGTTTTTTTATTAGTTTTTAGTTTTTTTTTTAGTTTTTGCCTTTTTTTAGTTTTTTCAGTTTTTTTTAGTTTTTAGTTTTTTACCTTTTTTCAGTTTTTTTTAGTTTTTTAGCTTTTTTAGTTTTTTTTTCTTTTTAGTTTTTTTTGTAGTTTTTACCTTTTTTAGTTTTTTTTCTTCTTTTGTATTAGTGTGAAATAATTCAGACGTCATATGCGGACAAACACGACGTCACTCGACAGACAGACAGACAGACATAACCCACAAACAACTTATTTTTATATATATTTATTCATATTTTTTTAGTTTTCTTTTTCTCTTTTATTTTTCAGTTTTTTCCTTTTTTTTTAGTTTTTTTCTTTTTAGTTTTTAGTTTTTTTTAGTTTTTTTTAGTTTTTTACCTTTTTTTAGTTTTTTTTTAGTTTTTTTAGTTTTTTAGCTTTTTTAGTTTTTTTATTAGTTTTTATTTTTTTTGTAGTTTTTGCCTTTTTTTTATTTTTTTCAGTTTTTTTTAGTTATTAGGTTTTTACCTTTTTTTAGTTTTTTTTCTTTTTAGTTTTTTTTTGTAGTTTTTTACCTTTTTTAGTTTTTTTCTTCTTTTGTATTAGTGTGAAATAATTCAGACGTCATAGCGGACAAACATGACGTCACCTGATCCATCCACAGATCCACACACAGACAACTTATTTTTATATATATAGATATATATAGATAGTGTAACAGAATACTACACTATAGTCTGCCAACTAACATTACCCATATATAACGTAAAAATAGGATCATTTATGCTAGATCTGTTTCTAAAGGAATCACAGCAACAAGATGCTCCTAACTCATGTGAAGCTCTAATAGGAAGCACAAAAAGAGAAACCTTTATTAACTTATGGAACGATTTATGGTTATTTACAGTACCGAAAAAGACGGTAGGAACTGTGTCCTGCTACAACAATACGGAGAAAATTGACCCCAGTTATCGAACTAAAATATTGCTACAGGATGTTGGAACTATTACAATTAAACAAGGTTGCAGACTTGTAACTAAAGGGATAACTGTGCAAACACCTTTAATCACAACTAGCACTAACGTCATGAGCCCAAAAATAATAAACTTTCCAGGAATAAACTTGTCTTTCTCAATCCCGAATATAAACAACAAAGAAGCAAAAACATCCATATGGCCAAAGATAGAGAAAAGTAAAGGTACAATGCAATTAACAAAAATATAAGAGGCATTAGATCTACAAATACCATTATTCACTAATGAGGACCAATGATTAAAGTACGTGAAAAATCAGTACTGAACGTTCTCGTCAAATTCATGTTACAATATCATAATAACCATATTCACGGTACTTCTTATTTCACTTACAATAAGAGCACTACTAACAGCAAACTATTGAAAACTCTTAAAGCGAAGAAAAGCAAAATATTTAAATCAACCGACATGAGGGTTGTTTTTATGGTGGCAGAAAAACCGTCCTTGGCTCTTTCTCTTGCTCAAATATTGAGTCACAAGACTTGTACATCAAGAAAAGGATCCAATGGAGCTTGTTCAGTTCATGAATGGGAAGGGAAATTTCGAGGACAGCATGTTCTGTTTAAAATGACTTCTGTATGTGGTCATGTTATGTCACTAGACTTTCCTGGAAAGTATAATAATTGGGATAAAGTAGATCCTGTTGAACTATTTTCATGTCCTACGGAAAAAAAAGAGGCCACCCCCCGAAGCTTCGCATGCTAGCCATCTATCACGTGAAGCAAGAGGTGCTACCTATGTTGTTCTTTGGGTTAGATTGTGATAAAGAGGGTGAGAACATTTGTTTTGAAGTTCTAGATGAAGTTGAGTCGGTTCTTCAGCCACCTGCGAGAAATGAACAGACTGTTTTTCGTGCAAAATTCTCCGCAATTACTGAGGTAGATATTCGAAAAGCAATGGATAATCTGATTGAGCCCAACGAAAATGAAGCTAAGAGTGTTGATGCCCGACAGGAGCTTGATCTTAGGATAGGTTGCGCTTTTACAAGATTTCAAACAAGGTTCTTTCATGATAAGTACGGCAATTTAGACTCGAGTCTGATCTCATATGGTCCCCCTGCCAAACGCCTACTCTTGGTTTCTGTGTTTCTAGACATGATGCTATTCAAAGCTTTAGTCCAGAACCTTTCTGGGTACTCCAACCAATCCTTGAAGTCAATGGATCCCGTCGACTAACTCTTGAATGGGAGCGTATTCGGTCTTTTGATCAGGAAGTTGCTTTAGTGTTTCAGAACCTCATCCGAGACGAAAAAAGGGCAAGGGTTCTAAGTTGCTCTAAGAATGAAAAAGTTAAGCAAAGGCCGCAAGCATTAAACACAGTTGAACTGATGAGAGTGGCCAGTAGTTGCCTGGGAATGTCACCCCATCATGCTATGCAAATAGCTGAAAGGCTGTATACTCAAGGCTATATATCATATCCAAGAACTGAAACGACTTCTTATCCGAAAAATTTCGACTTAATTGGGACACTGAAAAGACAACAAAGCTCAAACCATTGGGGTGCTGAAGTTACGGCTCTACTTGCTGCTGGAATATGTCGACCTAGAAAAGGACAAGACGTCGGTGACCACCCTCCGATTACTCCAATGAAACCAGTTTCCATTGATGCGCTTGACTCAGATTCATGGAAGATTTATGATTATATTGTCCGTCATTTTATTGGCTCTCTATCCTATGACTGTAAACTGATGAGTACGAATATTATTTTTGCAATTGGATCTGAGAGGTTTTCATGTTCGGGAAAAACTGTGGTAGATCCTGGCTATACAGCTGTCATGACTTGGAAATTACCCAAAGACGAAGAATCTGTTCCAATACTTGCTGTTGGAACAACTTTTGAGATTAAAGAGTTGAAACTCTTGGAACGCCAAACTTCTGCTCCAGACTATCTAACTGAATCTGAGGTTATAACTTTGATGGAGCATCATGGTATTGGAACAGATGCCTCCATACCCGTCCATATAAACAACTTGGAGCAGCGAAATTATGCTACTGTTGGAAGTGGGAGAAGAATGATTCCAACACCGCTTGGAATCGCTCTGGTACACGGCTATCAAAAGATTGATCCAGATCTTGTTTTACCAACAATGCGTTCTGCAGTTGAAGAGCAACTAACCTTGATTGCAAAGGGCAAAGCACAGTTTGAAGATGTCCTGCATCATACTTTGGAAATATTTCGATTGAAGTTGCTCTATTTTGTTAAGAATATATTTAGCATGGATCAGCTGTTTGAAGATACCTTTACTTCATTATCGGAAGCGGGAAAGAACTTTTCAAGATGTGGGAAGTGTCGACGATTTATGAAGCTTGTTGGTGGGAAAGTAGCTCGTTTGCATTGTAGCCGATGTGATGACACCTACTCACTGCCGCGAAATGGTTCGTTCAAGCTCTATAGTGAGCTCAAGTGTCCACTTGATGACTTCGAACTTCTAACGTTTACTAGTCACAAAGGGAAAAGCTTTTTGGTCTGCCCATACTGCTTTAACTATCCACCTTTCAAGGACATGACGAAAAGCGTTGGTTGTAATGCTTGCACTCATCCCAGCTGTCCTCAAAGTTTGAATAATAATGGGATATGTGGTTGTACGGACTGCGATTCTGGTGTCTTAGTTTTTGATCCTAGCTCTGGGCCAAAATGGAAACTTAGCTGCAACAAGTGTGACTTGGTTCTCAACCTGTTCAATGAAGCCTTTAAAGTCTTGGTTTTAGATGACAATTGTGAAGAATGCGATTCTCAACTTGTTTCAGTGGAGTACAAGTCTGATAAGACAAAGTTGCCAAACGCTGAAGTCAAATCGAAAGGTTGTATATTTTGTTCTGAACACCTCCAAAACCTTGTTGAAAGAGGCTACCAAATGAATCGTGGACGTGGTAGAGGACGAGGCCGCGGATCATATAGAGGTAGGGGCCGTGGAAGAGATCAGGGTAGAGGAAAATCGAAGCCGAAAGATAAAATGGCCGCCTTAGCAGCATATTTTGTCTGAGATTAATGTTGATTTGTACGTGTGCCAACTAATATAAATGCTTCAACCGGTTCTATCCCATCTAATTATCCCCATTGTATCAGAGACTCGCACGTTTTTGAACGAAATAAAGTAGAAATTCTTGTATGCTGTATTTTCCTAGAATAAATATCATTTCCAATTTCCCTTAGTTGCTAATTCCTCCTCAATTTAATTGATTACCCAATTTCCTACCAAAACATGTCCAAAGCAATTACGGACACGGAATTTATTTCGATAATTCATGCTAAAGAAAACGTTATTTATTCAGCTGCGATTATGATTCAAGATGGTGTATTTGTAATAATTGTATTTGTATGATGTAAGGAAGTATTTGCGGAAACCTGGTACCTAAATTACGATTTAACAAAATTTAAACCTCACACATATAGATTTGGCATAAAGTTAGCAAATACCCCAAAATATCGACCCGCAACAGGGGAAGTAAAGATCAAGTACCCGAACAAAAGCAAAAAAGGAAAAAATTTAACAGACCTTCAATTGGTGATAAGAAAATAAGAAAATTACAGCGAACATTTAATATTCTCTACTGGTTTTGTAAGGGCCCGACTCAAACCGACCTTCTTTTAATTGAAAAATGCAAAACCCCGAAAGTTTGCTACAAAATTGAAGAAAATGAGAATGACATTATGCCCAATTCTTGTATGATCAAAACTTACAAGAATACGCCTTAAAGGGAAATACAATTTTCTTAAAGAGCAAAAAGTCAAAACAAGCAAAAAAAGACGCGTATAAAAACAAATTAACTTCAAAAAACTCAAATCATAAAAAAAATATCATTTCTAGATCAGTCCCCACAAGAACTCCAAGCTGATCAATTAATTACCCATTAGCTAATTAACCTGCTTATATGAGTAACATGTACTAACCAGGAAAAATGCCGCAGAAAAGAACCTTAAGTAATACAGACCCTAACACTTTAAGACCCGACCAAAACCAAGTACCTACGAGACGAGACTTGTGGCTTCCAGGTAAAACCAAAAGTTTGTCAATCCTTTCAGAAATAGATCATGAACTAAAAGAAATAATTCGGGAATCTTCGTTGGAAAATGCAGTAAGGAACTTAAATTATAGTACCTTAAGCTCTTTGCTATGAGTTCCAATCATCCCTGGCGATAATTTAATAATAGAAGGAATGATCATACTGTTGTATGGCTCCTTTTCATAAGAGGTAATGAGAAAAGACAAATATAAGCATAAATTTGTTTTTTACCCTGTTGCAGCGCTACTTCTTGCAACACTCCCCAGGAAATACCCCTTAATAGAGCCTCCCTAATTCGCGAAAATTTTTGGCACATACGAGACGAAAAAGGTTTCAAATTAATTTGGCCTTTAAAGTTTCTAGAATTGCTAATAGCCTTAGGTTACAGAATAATTGAAAATGAAAACATGCTTCTTGGGATCTACGAAAACAATTTATGGTACAATGCAGAGAACAATCCATGCATGGTAAACAATTCAACCCATTTCACTTATGAAGAACAATATGAAGAACTAAAAAATTTAACGATTAAATTCTACATGAATGATGAGAACTTTGGATCAAAGGTTTTACAAAAAAAAGACATTATCGTTTATGAAAAACTAATGGACTGCGCCAGCCCGTTATGTTTTTGTAAGCAATTGACTTACAAAATAATTCATACATTACTTTGATTTTGATCTTTTCCCACAACTATTCCCTTTTTTAAATTCAAAAATCAACGGATCTCGGTTGATTTTTCTGGTTAAAAATCTTACAAGACAAAAGCCAGTTGTACTTGAAAAGTTAAAATGGAAGTATTGTGTAAACTTGATATATATACACTTTTTACGAGTAACAGCCTAAAATAATTTTAAAGATTGTAATTAAAGACAGCCCTACCAGATTAAAGACTTATTAAAAGTATCCGCCTATTTTAATCGCTAACCAATCATAAGGCAGGGTTTCAACAGGCTTGATAATTATATGGAAGGAACTCTTGTCAAATAAATTTTACTTTACGCTAACTTGCAAAAGTTTAGACGCTATAATTTAACTTTTTTTCTTATCAAAAATATAATAGCAACATCCATAATGAAAATTCACCGAGTAAAACTGTTTCGAAATAATCACCGCCCGATGTATTTCTACATAAAATAGATGCGTTCTTTTCTTTTAGAAGAGAACCCTAAAAAAGATGCGTTTCTTTCTTTTACTCCTTCAAATTTTCCTAAATTTTATAAGGGGGGGGGATTGTTAGCCTGTATGTCACACAATTGCTCCCTTGCCTTCCAGCCCATTCCACCTCTGAAAAGTGCTAATCTATGCAAATGGGCTTCGGAAACAGAGTAGAGCCTTAATTTAGTTGAGTAAAGTGTTTTAGGCTCTTATGTCTATTCCTAGCGTGGGGTAAATTCCTGCTTTTGGATACTATAACAAGTAAAATTACTTAAGAATAGGCAACATTTCAATATGCCTTTAAACAGATACTAAAATGACAATATGCTGTGCTAATATGTAAACCAGACCCCTTCCCAATACCTTTATAAAGCCATAGGCTATGCACATAAGTTGGTTGATTTTGCTTCTTTTTTTCTCTCTTTTTTATTGGCTTTTTTTATATATCAAAGGGTGGGATCTGAGATCAGGATGCTAATTAAAAGAATTATAGAATAGCTGGGACAAAATGTGTTTTCAAACAGTTCGTGGTAACGAACTGTAGTAAGGAACGACCCGGCTCAATAGTAAACGAAACTCTAAAAAACGGAACTTTGATGCTAACATATACATCAAAAGAATCAGATTTTCATGCTGATTTTAAATATATAAGTTTTATCAAATTTAGTCTTTGTCATCAAAAGTTACGAGCCTGAAAAAATTTGCCTTAATTTAGAAAATAGGGGAAAACACCCCCAAAAAGTCAGAGAATCTTAACGAAAATCACACCATCGCATTCAGCGTATCAGAGAACCCTATAGCAAAATTTTCAAGCTCGTATCTACAAAAATTTGGAATTTCGTATTTTGTGCCAGAAGAAAAATCACGGATGCGTGTTTATTTGTTTGTTTGTTTTTTTTTCCAGTGGTCATCGTATCGACCAAGTGGTCCTAGAATGTCGCAAGAGAGCTCATTTTAACGGAAATGAAAAGTTCTAGTGCCCTTTTTAAGTGACCAAAAAATTGGAGGGCACCTATGCCCCCTCCCACGCTTTCATTTTTTTTCCAAAGTCAACAGATCAAAATTCTGAGATAGCCATTTTGTTCCACATAGTCAAAAACCATAATAACTATGTCTTCGGGAATGACTTACTCCCCCACAGTCCCTGGGGGAGGAACTGTAAGTTACAAACTTCGACCAGTGTTTACATATAATAATGGTTATTGGCAAGTGTACAGTCTTTTTCAGGGGATTTTTTGGGGTTTTGAGGGTGGGGTTAAGAGGAGGGGGCTATGTGGGAGGATCTTTCCTTGGATAAATATGTCATGAGGGAACAGAAATTCTATGAAAAGGAGGCAAAATTTTCTAAAATCACTATAATAAAACAATGAAAAAAAAAACATGGAAAAGTTTTTTCGATTGAAAGTAAAGAGTAGCATTGAAACTTAAAACGAACAGTGATTATTACGCATATGAGGGGTTCTAAAAATACTTGAGCATAAAGAGCGACGTATTTAGGAGGAGATAAATACCTCGCTTTTTATGCTAAAGTATTTTTAGTAATTTCAACTATTTATTCTACGGCCTTTTTGATTCAGGGGTCATTCTTAAAGAATTGGGACCAAACTTACGATTTAGTGTAAAGAGCGAGGTATTAACGAGGGTACAAACCCCCTCGTACACATAATAAAAATATAAGAATATAAAAGTTTGTTACCTAAGTTAATTCTTAAGTTACGTATATTTTTTACTAATAAAAAAATTCGTTAAAAATTAAAATTTATAGTTGGCTTTTTATGTAACAGAAAAAATTTGCATCGAAACTAGGCCTCCTTCCCCATCCCTTATTTCTCAAAATTGTCTTATCAAAACTAAGAGAAAGCCATTTAGCCAAAAAAGGAATTAATATGCAACAATGTGATTGATTAAATCAAATGCCTTTCGGAAATCTATGGCACCAAGGTCTACAAAACTGTGACCTTTTCGACCCACTTAAGGAGACTGTCGTACATCCGCACTAGGTACACTGAGGTATTACAGTCTTTCAGTCCGCCGTATTGTCTCTGGTCGATAGATCCCTTGATTTGATCAAGCAACACCCTCATGATAAAGGTCTCGGCCACTTTTGCCAGGCATGGTGTTTGCGAAATAGGTCTAAGTTCGTCGCAGCTCTTAGGGTTGGTAACCTTCGGAATTATTCTAACGTAAGCTTTCGTCCAAACAGATGGAAAGATCCCTATACGAAAGCAAAGGTTTATGAGCACTGAGAGTGGTTTCGCAATGAAAGGGGCGTATTCTCGAATCAGTTTGGGTGGAAGTTCATCTGGATAAGCTGAACAGTTTACTTTCACCTTCATCAGGGCCTTATAGGTTGTCATCTCATCGAAAACAACTTCACCTTCATCTACGCAGGAGTCAAGTATTTCAGACTTCTGGGCTTGTGTGGGAGAAGGAAATGAGGTCCAGATGCGGGTGAAATATTGATTAACCTCATCAGCAGTTGT
The DNA here is from genome assembly GCF_032884065.1 of Artemia franciscana. Classification (NCBI taxonomy): domain Eukaryota; kingdom Metazoa; phylum Arthropoda; class Branchiopoda; order Anostraca; family Artemiidae; genus Artemia; species Artemia franciscana. The sequence goes on along the minus strand of NC_088864.1, from coordinate 31,722,334 downwards.
GTAAGTTCCGTCAGGGTGGCTTATTTTTATGCTGTTATGAATGGACTTGCCAGTGATTTGCTTGACCGCTCTGTGCCATTTCCTGGGATTAGTGTGCCTAAGACTGTCCGAAAATTTTTTCACGCCCGTAATCTTTCTTCGCACTTCTCATGAGAGATGTAATATGATTTCGCAATTTTTTCACATTTTGCAAATCTCCTTCTTGGAAAAGCTTGCACTTTTTTCGGATTAGTTTCTTGATTTGGGGGGTTATCCAGGGTTTATCACTTTCACATCTAGTGAAAGTCTTTTCAGGAAAAAACTCGAGGTATTTGGCATGGAGAACTTCGTTGAACAGTTGGCATTTTTTATCGAGGCTTTCGTCTCCATAGACTTCTGGAAAAGGGAACAAGGAATAAGAAATAAGGGAATAAGAAATAACTTCTCCTTTTTTTTCAACCATAGTCCCCATTATCAATTATCAATCGCATCTACCGTACTTTTATTTTTCGAAAAACCAAACTGATAATCAGAAATCCAATTTTTATCTTCACTTATTTTATTCAGTCAATCGTTAATAACTTCTCAATTGTGTTCCAAAATTGGAAAATAGACTTATAAGACAAAACGACTAAGCATTACAGTCATTTTTCTTGCCCTTTTTATTTATTACTAGAACATTAGGCTTTTTCTATTCTTTAGGAAAATACGATACTCTCAAACACGATTTTATTGTTTTCAAAAGAGTTGGTGCAATAACATTCATATTCCTTTTCAGTATTAAATTTAAGATTCCACTCGGGCCTAGGGCTTTCATTGGTTTTGATTTATTTTTATGATTTCTAAAAGGTATTGAAGCTGAAAATCCTCACTATTTTCTATACCTTCTTCTAATTTATGCTTAACTTCTTGTCATAAACATCTAATATCTTATCTTTCGTGAACCCAGTATTTAAAAGTACATCCCCAGCTTCAGTTATTGAATTCTTAAAATTACCGTCACTCTTTAATATGAATAGGCCTTACAGTCCCACCCTCCAACCTACAACTCTTATGAATTGT
>NC_088864.1:31552084-31721193 GCF_032884065.1 Artemia franciscana | reverse complement strand
AATAATACGTAAATGGAATCAAACCTAAGGCATTTTCTTAAAAAAATTTAAATCAGCATCAGTTGATCCGTATTGAAAAGACTGTTTGTCAAATTGATTAATCATGTTGGGCAGAACAAGTAAAAACTAGAAAATACAGAAAGGAAGTTTTTATCTTATAGGATAAAATAGTTACTTCATTTCAAAGGTGATGTGCCTACGAATAAAAAAAAATATTGTAAAGTGAAGCAATGGATTAAGGCTTTCCAAAGATATCAAAGCAACGGGTAATAGACTTTCAAACTTAGTCAGTTCCTTTTAACAATAAGAAATATCTTGTTCTTACGAAAACTCTGTTAACCCAAAAATTCTTTTGTGCTTTCCAATTATTTTCTACCGCGATCTAATGCCCATTTTTGAAGGAAAGACAGTATCTGCAATCATGGAATAAAAAGAGGAAATCCAAAATCAAATTTAGGGAGACCAAAAAAGAAATTTTCTAGCAAATTCTACCCCTCAAATTACTAAAAAAAACACAACAGGTTTCAAAAGTAGACATTATGCCTTTTCCCCAAGGGAGTGTTCAACACCATCCCTAGATGCAATGGGGAAATTTCATTAAAATGGTCATAAAATGACATTTTTTGCGCTCTTTTAGTGAGAGATAAAATGTTCTCCACTTTATTGATCTCCCTCAAGAAGAGAGGAGTATCTTATTGAAGAATATAGGCACATGGTTTATTCCCATTGCTAATGAACTTGTCGTAATAATTGGAGTTTTATATAGAATAGAATATATTTTGAGTGGTTCTTTTTGGTTGAATCAAAATGTACGCACAGAATTAAACATTCAAGTAGTTTTACCTAAGAGAATGATTCCGGTTATATTAAAGCTTTTTCATGAGCATTTAGCTTTAGGTACTCATGCAAGTTTTGAGCGGACTTTGGGAAATGTCAGAAAATCTTGCATTTTTGAAAATATGGCCTCTACCATCAAAGAATTTTTTAATAATTGCGATCTTTGTAACCGAGCTACTACGAGAAAAATCAAACTACTACTTGGGAAGAATATTGTTCCTGAAATGCCATTTTTGGTCTGGGCACTAGAGGGTGCTGGTCCCTTTCCGATTACAAGCTCTGGGAATCGATATGTTCTAGTTGGAGTAGATCTTTAGTAGTATTAAAGTGTAAACCCGCTATGTATACAGAAAACACTATAAAATTTCTCTGGGGAAATATTATTGCTTATTATAGTCTGCCTGAGGCTGTTTTAAGCAATCATGGTTCAAATTTTGACAATATAGAGATAAAGATAATATTTTCAAAAATTAATTGTAAGCAAATCTAAAGTAGCTCCTATAATCCAAAGTGCAATTTAGCTAGCGAGAATGAAGTTAAAATATTGAAGAAAATTCTGTCTCATTCTTGTGGTAAATTAAGTCAGGTGGATTAAGTTGAAAAGATTCCCCTTATAATGTTAAGTATGACCTCTTCTCTCAATACTGTTCAGAAATTTTCTAGCTTTACAATTGTGCATGGATTCAGTGGAAAATCTTTAGCAGATTTACAATTCAATAAACCAACAAACTTAAATTACTTTGATGGATATGAATCATACGTTACACGATTAATACAAAACATCTGTGAAATTCACCAAACTTGCTTAATTGAGATTAAAATTCAAAGGTCCAAACAGGTGATTCAGTATAATAAAGATTCAAAAGAGACATTAATTGCCTCTGGAGATATTGTATATTACCGTGAGACAACTTCAATTGGTAGAAAATGCACTAATTATTCTTGCGTGGACCGTATGTGGTATTATCCGAAGTGCATAAAAATGTTTTCTATTTGGCTTCTTTAAATCAAGTTAAATTAATAGAAATAACCTCAAATGCTAGGTTCCTTAAAAGAGTCAACCATGAAATTTTCTTGGAAACATAATCCTCAATTTTCCAAAATTTACGAGAAAGAGATGAACCGGTATACAGAAAAAAATGATGAAATGAACCCTAATTGTGATGTTTGCTCCCTAGAGGAAACAGAAAATTGACTATATAACCCTAGGTCTTGCAAACCAAGCACTCATGTTATATTAAATGATAACTTACCCCTTTCTAGTTCAGATACTGCAAAATCCCAAAAAGCCCCTTCTCTTACCGAAGAAGACTCGTTTCGTTTATCTCAAAGCGTCGATATGCACAATAGAACGTTAATTGATGAAACACAAAATAATTTAATTGAGTCTGAAAATATTATCGAAACAGAAGGCACTAATGTCTTTTCAAGTACTCCTAGTGCTGAAGTATCATGAATAACAGAAGAGTCCAGAATATCCTCTGAAGGTGAATGTTCTAAAACTATTCCTTCGGCTAAAGAAAGTGAAATTATGTTGTCATCTTCAAAGGTTAAAATAAAGGTGGATCAAAGTAAAGCAAAACGCGAAGAAAATCCCTTTTATTCCTTAAGAAAATTAAAGTAGTTAAAAACAGAAAGTACTTGTTTCCTTCTTGTGGTTGAAAGGGAAAGTATAAATTCATCATGTTTAAAGGTCAAAAATTTGGGACCCTAAAATCATTAGTTGGTTGAATTTCTCAGTCCAAAAATTTCAGAATAAGCATCGTTGGCTTTATATTTTATGATGCAGCCAATCCTGCTATACTAGTAACGTAATTATTCAATTACCTTCTAAGAGTAAAGTACCTAGGTTATTCTATCTATGACGTTATTAAATTAGTGTTACTCTTTATTTTGTAAGCTGAAGGTCTTTAGCATTTAAACGTGATTATTTTCAGATGAGTTGCTTTACGATGAAATTTATACTTACAATTATTGTGTTTCTTAATTTTGGAATATTGGCTAAGGAATCCACCTTGTCATTAGATGGTCAACAATCTTTTGTTCGAAGAGGCATAGGCTTCCAATATCTGAGCAAACTTGGAACTGGATCAAGTGGAAACAACAAGCTCATTTCTTTCTTAGCGTTGAAAAGCTTAAAACACGGCTTTGCTGCTTAAAGTTCAGGTGGGAGATATACTGAATATTCTTAGGGAAAATGGATTAAATTTTGAAAATGTTATCCTTGATCAAGATGTAGAAGCTCTTAAGGGTATAATAGTAGCTAGGACAAATGTTCACTATAATTTATTGAATAATGCAATCTAATTATTGATCAGTTCCAGGAACTCTTGGAAATTAAGAAAAAATAGTGATTTCTGAACTTGACCTTATTTCTAACATTAGTTTAATATTATTAATCCTAGTAAGAAAAGGGCCATTTTACCTATAGTTGGGCAGATCACTGAACTTCTATTTGGTTTAAGTTCTACAAGCACTGTGGAGAAATTATCTGACAAATTAGAAGAATTAAGTTATGACCAAGAAAAGGTTACGAAATTCATTTCTGTATCAGCGTCGGTAATCTCAGAATTAGAAAATTCTCTTAATAAATTGCGTAACAAAACTTTAGATCAAGTAAGCCAATCGTTTAAATACTTCGAATCTGAATAGTCTGACAATGCCTTGAAAATAACTTCTTCTTTAGTTGTAAACTTTGCCCAAATACATATGGCAGTTGAGAAATTAACTTCTAGTATTTTAAATCAATTACAAAGTTTTCGCTTTCACTTGGTACAATTGTCCAAATGTCTGATTCAAGTGTTAAATGGTAATTTCCCCGTTAGCGTTATATCCCTAGTTAGGCTTATATCATACTTGAAGTTTGTTCAGCAAAGCCTACCTAAAGGGTTTGAGTTGACTATTGACGATTTTAGAGGCGGTTTGATCACTGAAACTTTAAAGCATGCGGAATGTAGCTTAGAATTTGATTTGATTAATGTTTTGTTTCTTTGCAACTTTCCTATTTCCAAAATTCAAGATTCCTTTCAACTTTATAAGACCTTTGAGGCTCCTGTCGCTATAAAGAATTCCCCTATATTGGGATAGGAGGAGATGAATCAAGTTATATAATATTAGAGGAAGGTTTCATGTCATCCTGTTTTTATGTAAAGTCAAAAATTGTTTGTAAAAGACGCTTGGTCACACATAAATTTCCGTCATCTAACTCCTGTGCATTTTCTGTATTTTTTCATAAGACAGACTTGGGAAATTTAGTTTGTAAGCGAAATTTAAAAACTTTAGATTCGCTTTTTATTCGTTCTCTGTCTGATAGTCAATTTTGTTTTGCAGGAGGTGGAGCAAACAATCCTATTTCTATTAGATGCTTGAAAGGGAATCAATATAATAAAACATTTTCATAAGGATTAAACATAAATAACTCCTTAATTGTAAATATTCCAGAGGAATTCTCAGTTACCTCTGAATACTTTAGAATAAATGGGGAATTCTTTAGTTATAATTTACTAGGTGTTGGTGTGGCACTTCGCACCACGCCAACACCTAGTTGGTGGGGCCGCTTCACACCCCCCAAGCCCCCCGCGCCTGTAAGTTGTTATTATTAATAACAACTTACACGTAACTCATAACAGTTACGCGCAATTGTAGTTGTTTCCCTATGTCCACCTGTGAATATAGATAGATATGTATATATATATGTTTTGAACTACGTAAAACTTAAGAATATACAATATTCTTTATTGTCCCATTGTCTGTGCATATAAATAGATTGTCAGGTTTACCGACTCTTGAACATGCAACATATAATTGTCCATGGGAAAACAATCCGTATTCAGAACTATACCGCATTTTTCTAATGATCGCCCTTCGGCTTTGTTGATGGTAATTGCTAATCGAATATTCCTTGCGTCCCCGTCGTCATATATATATCCCTCATGTGCCCTTCTGGCGTCCCTGTTGTAGTTGTGTCCCTGTGTCCCGGTCGTCATTTATATTCCCTGTGTCCAGGTTGTCATTTGTGTCCCAGTGTCTCAGTCTTTAATTTCTCTTTGAGTGTCCCGGTCGTCATTTATATTCCCCGTGTCCTGCTTGTCATTTGTGTCCCAGTGTCCCGGTCTGTAATTTCTCTTCGAGTGTCTCGGTAGTCATTTATATTTCTTGTGTCCTGGTGTCCCGGTCTGTAACATACGATAATAGATCAATTGTGTTGTAACTTTGTTCACGATCCCATTGTACACATGTAGAAATAGAAGCAGTACGATTAGGTCAAATGCTTGAGAAGTTTGTTTGCAATAGATAAGCACAAATCTTCAATCATAAGTAAAGTGCAGTTATAAATTTCTGTTGTAAAGTCCAAGGTCATATCTGACCTTTCTAGCCGTATCCGGTGGAGAATATCCTCGGCCATTTGCAATTTGTATTTCTCCCATAACTTTGTAGGAGATGAAGGAGAGCAACTATTGCCAAAAGACACGGGCCGTAATGTCATGTCTATGAGCCGGCGATTGTCTAGGATGTAAAAGCTGTTTTATCTAATCCCAAGATGGATTACATGTAAATGTAATAAATGACGAATCATTAATCTGTAGGCATAATATAACATTGCGCTGCATTTCTTATCCATTTCTTTGTTAGTGGCTGGATTTATAAATTTAATATTAAAGTGATAGCCACCGGCTCCATCCCAAAAAATGATAGGATATTGTAGGGCATCGTAGTATCGATGAGTTTAAGCAATTCTTGTCAACTGATTGTTTCGCCTATAAGGAATATTATCTCGAGGTAAGAACTGATCACCAACCATAACAATTGCCACTTCGTATATAGTTGCGTATCAGTAGGCATCAATTCGATGGCTGTTTTGAAGAGAAGCATTAAATTATTATTTTTGTGGAAAAGATGTTGCAACTGGGAAACGATAGTCCTTTCTACGTCGTTTTTTTATCATCGGTATCACTTTCAAGTTGATTGGTTTGTTTTAACTTGGCTTGTCTTTCGTCACTATGAAACACATATCGCCGAACCTTTGTTTTTAAACTAAAATCTGGTAGGCATTGATGACCTTATCCAAGTCAAAATCCCAAGCCCAATCATCATCGCTATCATTTTCAGTTTTGATACGTTTTGACTGTCGCTGTCCAGGAGGATTTTCATCTAACTGTGCGCCTTTGCGTTCTTTAGCCGCAAGCCTTTTGGTGTTGACTCTTTGAGAAGCTACCTCGGCTGTTTCTTCTGCCATTGTAGGATTTATAATAAAATTTCTCTTTGAATTAACTATTTGAGCAGCTTCTTCGGCTGTTTCTTCTGTCATTTTAAGATCTACACTAAAAATTTCTCTTTGAAAAGCCTTCTTATATACTTATAATGACGTCATATACAAAGTCTTTGACGTCATATACAAACATACAAAATCATATATATGACGTCATAATGCTCAATTCTTATAATAACGTCGGTGGACAAACATGACGTCAGTCGACAACCAACTTATTTATATACATATAGATATAATATATCTGCCAATCTCGCTAATTTAACAATGGACTTCCATAGTGGTATTTTGGAGATTTTAGGACACCGTTCAGATTTAGTAAAGACTTTTATATATTTTGAAAATTCAGAAGATCCAAAGTTTAAATGGAAGGAAGGGATTGGTTCTTTTAGTATTCCAATATCAGAATTATATGAATTGAGCTATTTCTTATAAGACTAGAGAAAAGAAAATTGTTGCCGCTGGCATTTCAATCATGACTTTGGTTATTATCGCCTTATTTAGATTTGCAGGTCTTCTAAACTAAAGATTAAAACAAATTTGGTATAAATTGCTTGCTGAAAGAGGATTAAATTTGCCCTTAAACTGATCACGACAATTGAATAAATTTGTTAGCAGTTTAGGCCCTTTATTTGCGTAATGAAAAATACAAAATCGCTTCCACTTCAGTTAATGACGGTTGTTAGCTGAAGACTCTTTCAGGCTATCAATTATGAATTGTTTATTTTGGTAAGTAAGATTCAAAATCCCTTAAAAATGCTATAAAGGCACATATGGCTGTCAAAAGCGAAATGTAATCATTTGTTCTTAGTTTAATTAACTTATAATGATGAAATTGAAGCCCGAAGAGTTGATAAAATTACACAAGAGACCCTTCATATATATCTTTTTTAAACTGTTCAACGGCTATGATACCTTAACGTCTCAAATTGTATTATGTTTGGATGTTATGTCATTTATTTTACATGTAAGCAACTTGGCCCATTTGTAAATCCCACTTACAAACATGTTATAACAAGGGACTTATCAATAATAAAGCATGATGATCTTCAAATTATAATGAATAAAGGGGCTAATTTCTGTCTTTCTGATCATCTGAAACCATCGAGTGTTCTTGATGGCTTGGAAAAGGATTTTGATTTATTTATTGATTAGTGGTGTAAGAAAGAGAATAAAAATAAAGAGAGTTTTCAAAGTTGGAAGAATTTAATTATTAGTAGAATAGAAAATAAAACATATTCTAACTTAAAAAATAGTAACACTAAATCATTATTTTATAATGCTAGGATTAAACAAGCAATTGCTAATCTAAAGAATGAATTTGTAATTGTGCCAGTAGATAAAGCTAATAATAATTTTGCCATAATTTGTCAGAAGCTGTATTGTTATATCTTAAAAAGGTAGTTATGCACAACTAGTGTTTACGAAAAGGTAAATTTAGAGGATTCGAATTTAATTGAAAAGACTGAAGAAATACTTTTAAAAATTTTTAATATTAAACTAAATGAAAATGATAAAAAGTTCCCTTTCGTATATTGGACTGTAAAATTTCATATGAAATCCTCCTAACCCAGTGTTTATTGTTGGAGCAGCTAAATGTCCAACCCGTATTGCTGCTACTGACCTCTCTTTAATTTTAAAGGAAATTATAAATAAACTTAAAACCTATTGTTCTGGTATTAAAAAAATTTCAAATTTTAATCCATATTGGAGTGTTAATAATTCACTGCAGGTGATAGATTCTTTAACAATGGTTTCAGCTAAAAGAATTAAGTCTTTCGCTTTTGCGACAACGTATACTAATGTATACAATGTATATTAGAATTTTTTTTATACAATACTTATATAAGATTTGGTGGTGATTTTTACAAGCAAATCGTGAGAATTTCCATGTGGGGGGGAATGCCAGCCCATTTATAGCTCACTTGTCTTCAAGTCAACTAGAATATAAATATATGATGGATAAGAATAATCCAAATAATTTAAAACATGTTTTGTCAAATAATAAAAGATATTTAGATGATATTTTGGTCTTAAATTGTAAGGATTTCATTGATATTTCTAAAAATATATATCCATCAGAGCATACTCTTGAACCTAGTCATGGCGCTGGTCATGAAGATCATTTCTTAGATTTAAATATTAATATTTCTGATAATAATAAACTAAGTTTTTAAAATGTATAGCAAAACGGATGATTTTGATTTTGAAGTGATTAGTTTCCCATTCCCTGAAAGTAATATACACTCAAATATCACATATTCGGAATTTTTTTCACAGTTACTTCGTTATGCAAGGATGTGTAGTAATTATATTGATTTTTAAAATAGATGTAGAATCTTAAGCCAAAAATTGATATTAAGAGGTTTCTTTGCAAATAAATTAACTTGGCTATTAAAAAAATTTAGTTTTCATTATAACGACCTTTCAAAGAAATACCAAAAGAATTATGAGGAAATACTTAAGGAAATTTTTGGCTAATTTCGGAGGTTCGCGAAAAGATGATGCAGCGCCATTTATTTTGAATTGTGTTTCTAATAGAGCGGATTTTTTTTAAAAATAGCCACATGGTAAAGATGAATTCTATAATTGTTTTGTTCATTTAGGTTTTTTGCAAAGTGTTAATATTCGTGATTTGGTAAAATTTATCACATTTAGTTTACCTATTGTTGCTAAAAAGAGGAATATATTAACAGGATAAGTTTGTTTTGGTGTTACTAGGTTGTTCTACATTTTTTTTTTTTTTTTTTTATAGGCATGTATTCTTGGGTTGATACCTGACACGTGGATGCCATGGATATTCTGTGGTAGGCACAAAACTTGACTGGGTAGAGAATTTAAAGTGCCGAAACCCTATAGCCAAGTGTATTCTCCTGATGAGCCCTTGTTTTGGGTTGTTGCCTCTGAATTATTTGTCTTTATTGTTTCTATTGTTTGGTAAATGACGACTTATACTTATTGATGACATGACTGCCTGTCCATTGATTATTCTTTATGGTTGATTGTGTATGGCTATGCTGTTTGACCTATGTGGTTGTATGGATGAGTAGTGTTAAGGCCTTATTCAAGTGCTGGTCTGTATTAATCATTAATTTAGGAAAGCAGTTTTCCCTTACTCCTTCTATCTCCTTTCTTTTTTTTCCTTCTTTTTTAATGTGTTTGTGCTGTTGCATTGATGATTTCTCTTTTCGTTATATTAGTGATATTTATTTAAACATTTATTATCTTGCGATTAAATAACTTGTTGTGACTTATACGACAGGTTAAGTGAAATAGCAGTAATATTTAAATTTTTTTTACCTTGGTTTTTGAAGGATATCTAAAATGAAAAAAAAATAATAAAAAACATTTCTGATTATCAATTATTGTTTTTTTTCTCCTTTATCTCTTTGGACTTAATATTAATAGGAAGGAGTGGAACTGTAAGAATCTTGTTATTAGATTTATGGGTTGTTTACCAGGGATTAGATCTCTTTTTGGTAGAGCCATGGAAATGTTTTTGTTTATACGAATTGATTCTTGCTAAATAACAAGTGCGAATTGTAAACAAGGGTTGTATAGAAGGACGAGAAGGATTTTGGAAAAGGGTAGTTGGTGTTGGGAGCTTGGCGAGTGTGGGTAGCTTTGATTAGATGTGAGTAGAATAATTTGTTCCTTCTCAATCTCATAATGTTAGTTTACTAGTTTCCACAGCGTGACTTGAGTCTCGCTGACACAGTTTAAATACCTTGGAACACTTTGTTTGCTCACATTTTAGTTAATAGTTAGTTTATTTTATTATCTTAAATTCTTATTTTAGTACGAAAACTATACAAGATTGTACTTACATTACAAGTTGTAAAGCTCTTTTGATTTTCTTGATTTTCTTTTTATAACGAGACTATTAGGCACGGGTTATTTCTAGCACTTCTTATATGTTTATTTATCTTCTTTTATATATTTATTAACTGGCAGAGTTTGATGTCTCCACACTACTCTGACTATGGTTAATTCTCCAGACTCTGTTTAAACCGGTTACAGTGCTTCAATCGTTGAAGCAAAAGATAAAAATATGAATATTATTAATTATAAATTTTATGAAAATTATGCTAATCTAAGAAGAAGATTACACCGACTGGATCAATGCTCAAGTAGTCCAGCAAGGTTTCAAGCAATCATATAAACTCGCTCAACTCAAGCTCTTTCACCCACAAATAAATCAAATTTCATTCCTAATATCGATATATGAAGATGAATAAATTTTTTTCTGTTCTGGGATCGATGAAGAATTTTTAAAGATAAATCAATAAAGACTATGATGCTGAAAGAATCTAATTTGAAATGCCTAGTATTTATTTAGAAAATTATCAAAATTTTAAAGAGGCTTTCGATGAATCTGGAACACTTAATTAATCATATGGAGGAAAGATGAAAGGTGTAAAATCAAGTGAATTAGAATAAATTACCCTTTTTCATTAAAATTTAAAAAATTGTTGAAATCTATTAAAGACTTTAAAGCTGTTATAAAAATAAACAACATCAGCTAAGAACAGCATTTTACATGAATGTAAATGACATCCTTGAAAAATTATATAGTTTGTTAGTTAGTAGAGCTGCTACAAATGTATCTATATAATAGTTTGCTAGGTAGCAGAGCTGCTGGAAATGCATCTTTATAACAATCATCTCAGAATTTGAATTTTATGAAGAAAAATACTTTTGTAATAAATGGTTTTGATTATTATTAGTGGTAGCAGAAGTGAAATTGAATAGTACTAAACAAATAATCCGATCACGTTAGATCAAAATTCGAGATATGAAATAGCTTTAACTCAATGTACACTGTGGTATTCATGGAATAAAATTAGTAATCAATTCAAAACGATTAGTTTGAATAAAGGGAAAAAGTAAGGATGAATGGGTTAACGTTCTTTTATCTAATGAGTTGTATAATGAAAAGATTTTAAATTAGTTCTTATGACGTTATTTCAGATTCATCCCTTGATTGATGCCCAATCAGTATATCTTCGAATCTAGCCACAATGAAAATTGTTATTATTTGGAAATAAAATTGTAAATTTCTTTTTGATAGTAATTTGCGTATTAATTTAGAATTAGAAAATTAAGTTAAAAAATAGTAAATAAAATGAAAGTGCATAAGCTCCTAATGTTGTATAAATTACTGATAAAATACATATTCACTGCTCATAAGTGGATAATTCAATGGTGACTGGGAATAAAACCTTGGATGTAATTGGGAGTTTTGCTCCAAAACAGAACCTAGAACACAACTTTTTGAGGTTCCTATAGAAAGGCAATATCTTCCAATAAATCGAAAAAAATATATCAAAGTGCTAAAAATTACTATAGCTGATGAACTGAGTAGTTTAATTGATCTAAATAGAGAGAATACTGACCATTTTTTATGTTTTTGAAAATAATTTAATGAAAATATTTAATGGAAGTTATTTATAATAAACGTTGATCAATATGAAATAATTATTTTATCAGTATGGTAGGGATCTGATAGTCTCTTAAAAAACATCGCAAATTCAAAATTGTTCTAGACGTACAGAGAAATATAAAAGCAATACACTGCGATACACTTTGACATATTTTAGACTGGGATTAGTTAAAATTAGTATGATTGAAAATTGAAAAGATTGGATAGATATTAATCAAAGAGAGTTAAATAATTTGAAATTTTTAAAAGATATAGTTTCAAATAGCCAGAGATATTTCAACAAACATCTTAATGAACAGAGGAAACGCATATTAGATGCAATGTTTTAGTGAAGAGAATTAAACTGTATTTTCGGTGATGCTTGTGTTGACAACCTCAGTGACATTTAAAGATCCGCCTCCATTGTTTCACTATCTCTTGTAGTTTATCTAAGAATTCTTTTCCTTATTGATATGACAGTGAATCAAATAGTTGCTCCTTATTAGGAAATATTTGAAAAGCCTGGTATTGACGATTTTACAACCAAATAAGAATATACCGATATTAGAGAAAACAATATGAATGTAGCTCAACAATTAAATTATAATTTCATTTTAAAAGATTGCAAATCTTGGGTTCTTTCGAGTGATACTTACCTTTATGCAAAAATGAAAATAACACAATTGAACGGAACAAATATGTGAAATAATGTTGAAGCGGCTTCAGTAAATCATGGATTTAATTTGTTCAGATATGATGAATATATTTTCAATGGAAAATATATTGAAAGTATTGATTATATATTTGGAAAGACTACTGTCTTAAAACTTCGAAGTACAGCTACTAATATGTTTTACTTTAAAGATAAAACCTAATCTGTTGATTCCTTTAATTCAGAAAACAAGTTTGAAAGTATTTTTACACATGCTGTAGCAGGTGGTGGAACCATTACAACAACAAAAAAAACGCTTTTAATAGGGGTCTATTTAAAAGATTAAAGAAAGCAAAAGAGTCACGTGGTTAGTATGTATTTACCGTGATCAAGATTATTTAGATCTTGAAAAAATATTAATCATATTTTAGGAGGCATTTTACGTCAAATTATATTAAAAGCAAACGATTTGTCTAATGTGATTGTAAAGTCTGGAGTTTAAAATTTTAAAGTATGACTAATGAATTTATAATGGATTTTATCACATTTTATCTCAGTTTAAACATATTCACTCAATTAGAAACTGGATTAACAAAGAAGGTGAAACAATCAAAAGCTGGATTAGGAAAGGGAAGCTTATTTGAGTTAGGATGAGAATCACTTAATACCTATACAAGTTATAATAAAACAAAGAAAGATATAAATATTCATAAGAAGACCTTAAATGTGATTTCAATGGTACTAATGAATATTATTCTAACGCTTATACACGATTTTTACAGTTAGGATATATACAAAAAAATGTTGATAGTGTAACAATTGCAAGTTACACTGACTTTAGAAAAGTATATACTTTGTTATGTTTTGATGTTTCAAAGCATGAATCAAGTATTGATTGAAGTGGATTAACTGCTGATATACAAATTGAGCTTTTATTGGATCAAGTACCTACTAATCAATACAACTTTTTTAGTGCGTCATATTTTCAGGAAGAAAAGCAATCATGGAAGTCACTGATAATAAATTATATGTTAATGTATAATTTTTTTTTTACTTGGAAATTGGTTTAGTAAAATAATCAACTAATAAATGGAGAAACATTCAATAAAAATAAAACTAGAAAATAAATATAAAGGACTATTAGAAAAGAAGGCATAGACATTGAAATGAAATACAAAATTAAGGAAATAAAATGTGTTACCTATAAACATGGAAAGTAAATCATTATCGTTTTTTATTTTAAATATGAAATGGTTGATCTATTTGCACCTAAGCGTTATGATTTTAAAGCAATTGATCTTGAAAAAAATTGAAAAAGTTAGATTAAGGCATGATTTTAAAGGCTATACAAAGAAAAGGGAAATATAACAACAATTATTTAGATATTGAAATGGAAATATCCACTAAATATGAAATCGTATTAAATATTTACATTATATCAGTGGTATATGAAAAATTGAATAGGATTAACTTTTTGTTCGTAAAATAAACGAATTCTTATTCCACAAGACACGTTTTGATCTTAAGGCACAGGATGAGAAATTGTGAAAATGTTGGAAATTATTGTTTAAAATGGTATGAATTTAATTGAAAATGTGGTAAATTGTTGGGATGATCTAGATGGGGCCTAAGACCTGCGTTCACATTTTGAAAAACCATCAAAATGAGACCAAATTTGATTTCCAAGGAACTTTTTTAATTTTGAATGCAGGGTTGGAAAAATTCAGAATTTATAATATTTGATGTTAACAAACTGTAAAATGAATTGAAAATTATGTAACTTGAATTGATGAGATACATGAGGCAGAAGTGGCAATTATTATACTACTTATTACAGCAATAACCCTGTCTTAGAGAATTACTTAAATTTACAGTTGAAAAATTCTAATTTATATCTATAATTTTCAACTAAGTTTAGATCGTTTAAAAGTAAAAACAATGATTAAATCCTTAAATCCTTAATTAGGTCGTAATCCTTTCTTCCTTAAGTCGTAACGGCTTAAATTTTCTAGAAGGGTGGGAATAGAGGCTTATTAAGAGACGCAAACCAAAGAGGAACCTAGTATTAGGGTCCATAATTGAAACGAGATTATCGTTTCCCAGAGGTCGTAGCTACAAGTAGCAGGGCAAGACCTCCTTCAAAGAAGTGGTATGAATATTTCTAATTGGAATATTCTAACTTTGAATTTTGCAGGTGCTGAGATACTCTTCACCAATGAACTCAAGTATTATTCTCTTACTATTGCTGGTGTTACAAAAACATATTTGCCAGGGAAAGGTGAGAAATTCATCTACAGTGTCGTTTCGATGGATACTGAAAACACAAGAAGAACTAATATTGGGTTGGCTGCTCATAAAAGACCAAGAAATGCACTTATATCTCATAAAAGTCTCCTCCGAGCCAATCTGAGACACCGTCTTGGAAAATTCCTTGTAATTGTATATTATGTACCAACAAAAAAGTCTGACCCCGGTGTTAAAGACAAGTCTTACACAGAACTCGAAAAACCTATTTCTTCCGCATCTCTCCTTGATATATTACTTCTTCTAGGGGACTTCAATACTACCATTAGTGATCCTACAGGCATATGGAAAGACATCATGGGACGTGTTACCCCATAAGAAAAAATGATAATGAAAATCCCATGCTTCAGTTCTGCAGTACCCATCTGTTTCTTACCTCCAACAAAGTTTTCAAATGACTTCGAATTCATCAGTATATTTTCTATAATAATGTTGGCGTCACAATAACAATGATTGATTATAAAATCATCTCTCGAAGACAGAGGTTTTCGGTTTCCAACTGCCGCTCTTTTCGTGGTGCTTACTTTGGAAATACTGATCACCGACTTGTAGTTGCGAAAATCCGTCTTAAGTTGAAATTCCAGAGGGTCGACTATCTCATCGCAACTCTAAATCTCCACGGTCTTAATTCTTTTTCGGTCAAAGAGCGGTACGTATTTGATAATAAAAACTGTTTTGGAAGCCAGTCCGAGCTTCCGGATGCTGAAGACAAGTAGGACTAGTTTAGAACTGGAATCAACTACACAGCTAAAACAACTCTTGGCCTGCAAGTTCAGGTCAAAAGGTCTTGGCTTTCAAAAGAGGCTGTGGGTGTCATTACACTCCAAAAGCAGTCCAGACTTTTGGGGGACATGAACCCCTATCGACATCTCATTTACGTCAGGAATAAGCTGATACTTAGAAATCACAAGTTTTTCGAGTTGCAAAAGCTGACAAGCTGCAAGACCTGTCATGAGAAAGGACGTTGAAGCTTTGTAAATATACTTCCGTGACTTTTTGAACCAGTTTGCTCAATTAATGGAAAAAATACTCTCTTGAGATGAAATACTCCATGAAAATATAGAGTCAAACCTTTCAAGGTGGAACTAACACCTTTCATGTCTACTTAATGCATCCCTTTTCTCTCTATCTGTAGGGATTCCTGCCATCCCTCAGTCTGTTATTTATAATAACCTCTCTAATGCTGACAGTAAGCCATCCTCAGTGGTAGAAATTCAAAATGCTGTAAAGAAACTGAAAAACCGTAAATCTCCTCGCATCTGTGGAATCCCTTCGAAGCTACATAAGACGACTATTCAAAAAGACTGGTGCACGGGAGTGATCACTGGGAATAGAGCAGTCCCAGGAGGGGGTGCAAGAACTGTGGAGAGATATCACTCCTATTGGTACCTTGCAAGCTCTTTTGTGTGGTTTGGATACAGCGAGGTTTGCGAATCCCCAACAAAATACAGAGTAGAACTGATGGCCTTAAGCCTGGCCAATCAACGACAGAGCAGATATTCTCTATAAGACAAATAATTGAGAAGGTGAACAAGTTTTGCAAGCAGACTTTTATTGCTTATATCGATTTCAATGCAGTATAAGACTCAGTTGAAAACAATCCTCTCTGGATAAACTTTTCTAATACTGGCCTCCGTCAAAATATGTCTGCCTACCCTGGGCCATTCATCAAAAGACTGAAAATTGTGTGCAAGAGAATAGTAAACGTAGCGCGTTCTTTCCAGAAAAAAAAAGAAATCAGGCAAGGTTGATCAGTTGCTCTTGAGCTATTAACAGTATTATTGCTCATGTTGTGACGCACAGCCTGAATCTTGAACTTTTGAATCAAGTTTGAGATAGAGCTGTCACTAACGGTAAATTTAATGAAGACGTAGCACTAGTCACCAAATCCAAGTCACAGCTGCTCATAGCTCTAAATATGTTTCTGAGTAAAACTGCCAGAAAAGGACTATCTACTAACTGGAAGAAGACAAAATTCATGGTGATGCAGCCAAAGTTAGAAGCCTATAATTCTAATTACTTGGTCGCCAGAAACCAAATTGAAGTGGTTGGCTACTTCATTTATCGTTGTTCTATAATATCTTGTGATTGCTTGAACAATCAAGTGGCTACTACCTGTACGGCAAAGGCCTCTACCATCTTCAGTAGACCGATCGATTTTTGGATAAAGCCAATTTTTGGATGATTCAAACGAGTCACAAAAATCAAGATCCTTGGATGGTCAACCTGTTCTATCCTGCTATGTGGAGCTGAAATTTGACCTACAACTGAATGTCTCCATATCCGTCCCAACTCTCTTCAATCTAAGTGGCCTCAGACAATGGAGGGAATACGATGGACAGACTATATTAGGAATGGACAAGGACGTAGTATGACTTCCAAGTCGTCTTTGTCACTCCTGGTTTCCGAACGGACTCTTCTTTGGCCTGGACATATTTTGTGATTGCCCAACAGCAGTTTGGCTCGTTTTTTTTATGACTTTGAGCAAACCAGGAGTGATTGGAAGCGTTCAGGAGGAAGACCCAAGTTTCAGTAGACTGATAGTCTTTGGAAAAATCATGGAATAAGCTTGAATTTTGCTTTCCAATGCAGAGGCCCCTGGTGCAGACCACTACACGTGGAGAAGGCTGGGCATGCGCTCAATGCCACCACGGCCTATAGTTTAAGTAAGTAAGTAGGTATTAGTATGAGGATGCGAATATTTTATTTTGGTTAGTTCAACATCCCTCAAAACGCTTCCACCCCTCTTAGGTTCAAATTCGGACACCAAACAACTCCTAAGATATTGCTTTACATCTTTTTGACAAACTGCATACAAACGGCGAGTTATGTTCCAATTTTCTTTCCTTCATAAGAACTCCTTGAAAATTTGACCTTCATACCCTTGGGTATAGTTATAATAGTAGTCAAAGTAGTAGTATTAATGTTACTAGTTATAGTATTGAATAACGGTAGTACTACTAGCAGCACTTGCATTAACATCTTGCCTTTTGGTCAGTATAACACTCGTCTAATCAAATCCTGAAAGTTTGAACTTATTACTATTTGCCATTGCTATAACGTTGCTCATTTGTTCTTTTACTAAAATGTATCATCATATAATTTTAGAAATTTTCATCTCAATACTCTTCACCTTGCAAGTGGTTGCAATGGAAATAGTAGTAGCAGTAGTAGTAAAAGTAGCAGTAACAGTAGTATGAACAGTACTGTGCACATTTTACCTTTGGTAAGATCATCTTTCCCCTTAAGCAGTCTCTAAAAGCTCCAACTTAATACCCAAATGAACTCTGAAGATACTCTATTTGGACAGTGTGCATGAACATACTGTCTTTTGATTTATTTTAAATTTCCCGTCTATGCAGTCATTAGAACAGTTCGGTAGTATTGTTAACGTTAGTCATAGTAGTTTTGGTAGAATACAAACATTGCCGTTTGATCATCTCCCTTATCACTTCCTGAATTTGCCAAATTAATTTACTCCTTTATTCCTGTGTTACACCCTTTTGATAATAGTGCACAAATAATATTTTGTGTATTAGTTTAATTTTACTTTCGGCATTCTCTGAAAGGCTCACCTAAATGTCCTTCGTCTTCTTGGAAGGTAAAGTTCAAACATGAATACCTCTCTCAATAACAAACACTATGTTAAACAATGAACAAATTGCATAACTTACAGCTCTTGTCCTGATGACTGAGGGAAGGTTGACACTCCCAAATACATAATTGTCAGACATTAAAACAAAGCTAGAAAAACAGATCACTTAGAATTTCGATCGGATATGTTTCACGGAATGATAGGCTTGGGATGGGGGGACTTGCCTAAAGCTTATTTTTGACTCTTAACAAGGGCATTAAAACTTTTAACTTACGTTCAAATTAGCTCCATCTGATCCAAAGTCTATACGACCAACCGTTCAAGAAAAACCTTATATGCCCAGAGACAAGACTTACAACCCTTGTCCCAAGCTGTGGGTGAATGCGTCCACCCTAAAAAAATTTATATGATTTTTGGACTGTTGGGATCAAAATGTGTATCTCACAAATTCAATTGAAAGATCTTTGGGAAAAGAATCAGTCAAAGAGAGAGGGGAAAATATTTACTCTTAATCAGCCATACACATATCAATCAAATGACTCTTTTCTAAAGTTCATAACATCACTCGTTCCATAAGAACCTTAAATATCTGTTGGGTATAAATAACCCCAACCCCCAGACTCTGGGTGATTCTGTCGACCCAAAAGGCCTTGACTATTATCGAAGAAATGGATATCTCCAAATTTCTGTCGGATGTGCTTGTGAAAATTACGAAGTGAAGAAGTAAGGGAGTTTTGGCTGCCCTCTGATCACTTTGACTTATAAAATGGGCACTAAAATATCTGATTTCCAATCAAATAAGTCCATACTAGGGCTTTTATGACCACCCTTTCCATAACAACGTTATATACCCTTGGGGTATATTTTTCAAACCCATGTACTGAGGGCTAAAATATATAATTTCTAGAACTTTCAACTGCGCTGAATAAAATGGCTGTCTCAAAATTTTGATTTGATATGTTTTGAAAACTCGTAGTTTCGAAGAAGGAGGAGGCTTTCTGCCGTCAAATCACATATGACTATTAAAAAGAGCTCAAACCTTTTCAATTTCCAATCAAATGAGTCTTTTTAGAAATTCCTACGACAAAAAATTACCATCTCAAAATTTATATTAGATATATTTTTGGAAAATACAAAGTTTGTTTGGGCGGTGGTACGCACCCTCCCATAAAAGGGCACAAGAAATTTTGACTACTAATCTAATAAGACCTCTTCGAAGGTTGCCAGATCACCCTTTCTATTTGAACTTTATATACCCAAAGGGCATAAATTATAACCTTGCCCTGAGGGCTGTATGAAGTTGTTACCCTGAAAGACATAGTTTCTCAACTTTTAACTAAACTGAACAATATGGCTACTTTAAAAATTTTGGTTGGATGTATATGGAGGAATTATGGGTGTAGGAGGGGGGTTAGTAGCCCTCCAATCACTTTAGACTATTAAAATAGACACTAGCTCTTTCCATTTCCAATTGAATGAGCCCTTTTCGAAGCATCTTGTCCCCTAAGAGCGGTTTTGTCGTATCTGCAACTTTTTCGGGAAGAGGACATAAGACTGCCATCTAATGGTAAATTTTTTGCTCTATCCGATTCCATCGAGCATTTTATTGTATCTTAATTAATGGTGCCTCAATGTTAGATTTTTCATTTATCGTATCTGACATTTTGCCGTTTTGCTAAGAGCGGTTTTGTCGTATCTGTTATGGGAAAATTACATGGGTATTTTTTATCTCCGTCGACGTACAGTTTTGAAGAACAAAATATTTGGTAAAATTTTCACAATGAGTCACAAATGGACATTATTTACATCTGCAAAAGCTGCACAATATCTACAGGAAATCAGTACCTCATTTTTATGGAATTGATTAATATTTTGTTCCAAGAATATAGTAAATATTGTATCTTATATTATATATATTATATTATATATTGTACATATATAGAGTATAATTTAATATTATCAAATACCTGATTTGTTATGATTTTGTTGCGTATCAGTGGACAGAATAAATCTTGGCTATGATCATATTTTGGTAGCGCTTCCTTGTAACGCAGCAGCCTGTCGGTAAAGTTTTCGCAGTTAATATTATTGACTTACAAATAAAATGAACATACCACTCGATGCCTTTTTTATGTTCCTTACAAATATAATAATCGCTTCTATCGCAAATTCAAATTTAAGCACTTTTTGACCTCACCTAACTAACCCAGCCTAACCTAACTAACCCAACCTAACTAACCCAACCTAACCTAAGTATAAATAGTTTTGGCACTGAGAAAATATTGTATTATTTTGTCAAAACCGACCGAAAACGCATACTTTAATTGAAAATTTTGCGTTAAGGAAGAAGAAAACGGCATAAACGGAAAAATAACATTTATTTATATAAAATAATCGTTGAAAATCGGTGCTGTTGGATTATATAACATTAAAAAAATTGATTTATAATGAAACAGTAAGTTTCTCAAACAGTCCGAAACAATAAGATAATGAATGAGGTACACTTTTGCATTCGGTCCGAGTTTCAGGCTGGACGTGGAGCAAACGAAATAGCTAGTGGACTAGTGGCCATACTTGAAAAGTTCTTGATACTTAACCTGGTATCTGTCAGTTAATTACTTGGCTGGACTCCTGCGTGTCCCAGAACCGAAACTCAATTATAAGCTTCGCCATACAAGATGTTCTAAGAATATTTACACGCTTATAAAAGTGGTTATGAAGTATTGTGAACCTGTTCATTCGACTATACAGGAGGTTGATGCTGTACATAGCACTATTGAGTGGAGGCTAAAGCACCTTGATTTGTTTTCTTCACTAGATCTGGTGAGAAAGTTACTGGAAGTAAGAAAGACACGTCCTTTGAATGTCCTACAAGTGACCCAGTCAAAGTTCTTTGACTTTCAAAAGCCAGCTAAGCTGTGCAAGTACTCGTTGGTGCCGTTTTCAAAAGTAAAACAACTTGAGTTCCATCAAGATAATACTAAGAGAGTTAGGTTCAGAACTTCCTTCTCTGGAGACTTGAAAACGGCTGCTATATCACAAGAATATACTTTGGTTAAAAATTGTCCCGACAACTAAACTGTTCATGTTGTTGAACGTCTTGTTTTGCCCAAACTTTGTGGCAAAAACTTTGATGCAAAAATCAAAGATGTCAAGTATCTTCTGAAGTTAATTCCCAGCCAAGACCAGAAGTATTTTGAAACAAAGATTGAACAGTACTGCAAGGCCAAGGGGGATACTGAACGTTTGGAAGCCTCTCCGTCTGCACGAGATCCATGTCCAGAGGAGGATTCCGTTAAAGCAGAATGGCAGCCAGCAAAGATACTCAGCAAAAAATGAACGTTTCTTTGTTTTTTTTTTATTTTTATGCTTTTTCAAATAGTATTGCTGCATCAGAACTCGTTTGTCGTATCTTCTTGGTAAAATGAACAGGCAGCCCACCCCATTTTGTCGTATCTAAGTTTACTAAAATTTCGGTAAGGTCGGATTGTCGTATCTGTATTTCATTTCCAGTTTTGACAACGAAAACTTCACCTTCTCCATCTGATATTCGGGAGACCCTCCTAGTTACTTTTTTCTCTTTTTTTTTTTGATGTATTTGCGAAGAAAATCGGTTGTACCATCTAAGTTCCAGCAAAGGTGAAAATTTCAAAGTCTTTTTTCTTGGAATTTTATTAACCCTCTGATCAATTTGAATTTTAAAAAGGAACTAGAAAACTGATTGCCACTCCACTGATCCCCTCCGAAGTTCTTATGACCTCCCTTTCTAAAAAAACCTTATATATCCCAGGACACAACTTGCAACCCTGGCTATGAGAGCTTTGGTGGGTTTTCGTCATCAAAGAAATAATTTCCGGACCTTTTAATTATATTTAATCCAATGGCTACAATTAAAGAAGTAAAATAAATATTTACTATGCATTTTATTTCTTAACATATTGAAATGTAAGTTTCTTTATTCTAGTAATAATCTTTTAGTAATATCTTTGTTAAATATCAATCAGTAAAATTGGGAAAATCCAAATAGCATCTGCTGTCTTTCCTTTGTTAATGAAGTTAATTGATTAGTTGTATCTGTTAATTTATATAAACTATCAATGAAACATCGTTCTAAATTCTCCTCCTAATTTATTGTTTTTGGAAATCCAATGCTCTGCTTGTGAATTATTTCAAATATGCATACCTTTCTCGATAACATGTACTATATGTAAGCAATACTGTAAATCGAATAGTCAGGTAGTATTAGTAGCGGTAATTGTTGTAGCATTGGTAGCACGCAAATATTGTCTTTTTGATAATATTCTTCATAATTTACTGATGATAGAACATGATAGGCCTGTGATGATCATTCCCCTTTAAATATTCTCTGGACGCTCCTATTTAATACCCAAATCTGTTTTTGAAATATACTATTTTTACAATTTGTATGTACACAGCGTCTTTTTATTTAATTCGAGTTTCCTCTAAGTGCTGTAAATAGAGTGTCTAGTAGTAGTAGTAGTGGCAGTTGTAGTAATATTTCTAGCATGCAAATATTGTCTTTTTTATTTTAACCCTTATCATTTCCTGATTTTTGAAAACTGATAAACTCACTTATTCCTGTGTTGCACTCTGTTGACAATACTTATGCACATGACGTATTTTGATTTAGTTTAACACTCTCCTCAATATTCTCTGAAAGATTAGCTTGAATGTTCTTCGTCTTCTTGAAAATAAAGTTAAAATATTAAGACCTTTCAATAGCATATACTATGCATAAGCAATAAACAAATTGCCTTGTTTAAAGTCCTTGTCCTGAAGACAGTGGGGAGCTTGACATCCCCAAAGACGTAAATCCTAGGCCCTACAAAAATATTGGAAAAATTACAAATTTTAAAACCTAAATCGTATATGTTTTATGGGATTTTTGGCTTTGAGGGGAAAATGATGATATTAGGATTTTAGGCTTTGAGTTCTTATAAAAGAGCTCCATTCGATCCAGAGCTTATAGAAAAAACCGTTCCATAAAAAGCTTAAAAGCCCCAGTCAAAACTTACAACCTTTGCCCATGGGTACTGCGGTAATGTTTCCACCCTAAATACATTGTTCTATATTTTTTGGAAAATTTTTAGCAAAATAGCTATCTCATAACTATAATTGAATGTGTCTCGGGTATTGTAGTTTGTTAGGGGTGGAGATAGAAGCTCTCAATATTTTTTAGCTCCTAAAATAGAACTAGAACTATTTATCTCCAATCAAATGACACTCTTCTAAAGTTTATACGTCACTCCTTGCATAAAAACCTTATAAGTCTCTTCGGCATAACTTACGAACCTTACTCCTAAACTCTGGGAGATTTTTTCAACCCCCTAAGTCTTATTATATGATCTTTGAGCTATTTTTGTATAAAATCTATCTCAAAATTTCTAACAGATACATTTGTAAAAAATACCACTTGGGGTGGTGGAGATGTTTAGCTGCCTTCGGATCACTTTGAGTCATTAAAAGGTTACTAGAACATCCGATTTACAGTTGAATGAGCCTATTTTGGAGTTTTTAAGACCACTCTTTTTATAATAATCTTAATAATAATTTAATCAACTCAATATCCTCATACTAATAATTTGTGAACCTTGCAACAACGCTTAACAAAAGCTTATCTGAAAATTTTCATTAAATATGTCTTGAGAATTTTTTAGTGCGTCATATTTTCAGAACGAATAGCAATCATGGAAGTCATTGATCATAAATTATATGTTAATATATTTATCATTTTTGATTTGGAAGTTTGTTTAATAAAATCATCAACCAATAAATGGAAAATTTTTTAATCAAAATAAAAATAGAAAATAAATATAAAGAACTATTAGGAAAGAAGATTTAGACATGGAAATGGAGTACAAAATTAAGTAAAAAAAATGTGTTACAACTAAATATGGAAGGAAAATCATTATCGTTTTTGATTTTAAGTATGAAATGTTTGATCTATTTGCACCTAAGCCTTTTGATTCTAAAGCAGTTGATCTTTAAAAGAAATTGAAAAAATTAGATAAAGGCATGATTTTAAAGGCTATAGAAAGAAAAGGGAAAGATAATAACAATTATTTAGATATTGAAATCGACATATCCACTAAATATGAAATCATATTAAATAATTACATTTTATAAGTAGTACAAGAAAAATGGAATAGGATTAACTTTTTTTTGTAAAATAATCGAATTCTTATTCCACAAGACATGTTTTGATCTTAAGGCTCAGGATGAGAAATTGTAAAAATGTTGGAAATTATTGTTTAAAATTGTATGAATTTCATCGAAAATTTGGTAAATTGTTGGGATGATATCGGTGGGGTCTAAAACATGCGTTCACATTTTGAAAAACCATCAAAATGAGACCAAATTGGATTTCCAAGGACCTTTTTTAATTTTGAATGCAGGGTTAGAAAAATTCAAAATTTACAATATTTGATGTTAAAAAAATGTAAAATGAATGAAAAATATGTACCTTGAATTGATGAGAGAACTGTCTTGGAGAACTACTTAAATTCAGAGTTGAAAATTTCTAATTTATATATTTAGATCATTTAAGATTAAAAATAATGATTAAGTCCTTAAATCATTAATTAGGTCGCAATTCTTTCTTCCTAAGTCGTAACAGCCTAAATTTGCAGAAGGTTTGGAAAAGAGATTTATTAAAAGTGTCCAAGGGGCACTGGTTTAAATCCTTGCATTATCAGTTTATTTGGTTTAGGACAAGGTCAGTGATATGACTCTGTAAGCTCAGCCAGAATTTGTCCAACTTTAAACGGTAACCTAGAGAAAGCTGTGGACAGTAAGCAGGAAGGGCATGCAAAAGTATATGATGGCTGGCCCTTAGCTTCCTTTTACACCTCCTGGCTAAAGGACCACCTGGTCCTTTACTGGCCTACTGACTTAGCAATAGAAGCTTTCTTTTAAACCCATTAAATATTAGTATGAATGAAGAAATGCCAGTAAGGTGGTCCTTCCTTTTTTATGAATTGTTGATGTGTAGACAAGAGTGTGGGTCATGAGAGATGGCTGGTGAAAGTAATGGGGTGAATATTTTGCAAGGTTTAAAAATTTAGGGCAATTGCTATGGTTGGTCACTGAGTAGAAAAGTAAAATTTTGTGAATGGTTTTCATTATGACTCTTAAACTTATGTAGTGTCAAGTATTTTAAAGTAAATCTTCATGGTTTTGTTTTAATTGCCATAGCCATAGGACTTTAGTGAAATACATATTTATGTCCATCCATTTTCTTTGAACAGACACCCATATTCCTTAAACAGATATCCATTTTCTTTAAACAGAGAGGGGTTCTATGTTTCCTAGCTTCAATAAATTTATATGCAATATTGAGACCAGGAGTTGCAAAGTAGGTCAAAACTTGCTAATGGAACTGTGGTATGACTAATTAATTTGTAAGAAATGTATATCAATTTAAAGATTAAAAAAACAATCATGTAGGAAACAAACAAGACAAATAAATAAAAGTATCCATTTACAACCATTTAATGAAGTGTCACAAATGTTAGTGTCAAATGTCAGTGTCACCTTTTAAGATTGAAATGAGCAAAGCTTCAATTATGAATATGTTTTCTTTAAACAGAATGAAGGGGCAAACCTCCAAGCCTTGACAAATTCAATCTCACTTTTGGGCTCTTTCCTTTTTATTGGAACTTTCTTTAGATTTTTACCAACCTAGTAAAAACAGTAGGGACAACATCAGGTATATATGACCTTCAAATTAGCCTACATACCCAGGGGAAAATCATGCAGCTCTATAATAATAATTGGTAATTTTTTTGTTGATCGTATTTTTGACTTACAGATAAAGTGAACATACCACTTGATACCTTTTTTTATTTTCTTTACAAATATGATAATTGCTTGAATTGCAAGTTCAATTTAGCACTTTTTGAACTCTTGACAATGACTAAATATTTCTAGTTTTTGGGTTTAAAAAAAGCTTAAACCTTTGGTATCAAACTTACTGTTTCATTGTTAATCCATTTTTGAAATGTTATATAATCGACAAGCACAGATTTTCCACAATCAAGTTGGATAAATAATTTTTATAATGAAAAGAGAAATCACCAATGCAACAGTACAAACACATTAACAAAAAATAAATAAAATAATGGGACAGAAAGAGAAAGGGATGACTGTTTTCCTAAATTAATATTAATATAAATCAACATTTGAATCATGCCTTAACCCTACTCATCCATACAATCACATAGGTCAAACAGCATAGCCATACACAATCAAACATAAAGAATAATCCATGGACAGGCAGTCGTCTCGTCAGTAAGCATAAGTCATTTACCAAACATAAAAAGCAGTAAAAAAAACGCCGAATTTTCAATTAAAAAATGTGTTATTGGTCATTTTTGACAAAATAATGTATTAAGTTTTTCAGCGCCAAAATTTGTTAGGTTAGGTCATAAAATGCTAAAATTTGAATTTGAAATAGAAGCAATTATCATATTTGTAAAGAACATACAAATAGGCATCAGGTGGTATAGGCTATTGACTTTATTTGTAAGTCGAAAGTATGAACAACAAAACATTTACCTCCAGCTTGCCGAATGTGCAAATATATAGCCCAAATTATATATTTCTAACGTATTCTGCCACCTGTTACTTGTTTTTTCAGTTCTTGTTTTGCCACAGTTGCTTCAGTTAACAGGTCCTAGGGTTGAGGAACAGATTGGCAGAATCAATGGGAAGTATGTAATTTTAGTTACAGATTTCTATATTAGGAGGATTACACTAAAATAGGGCAGGGCTGCATTTAGAAAGGTTTAGCTATAATTATTTTGTAGATCACAAAGAATCACCATTTTTTAACGGGTTTTCTTCTATATGCCTACAGGTCCTTCTTTTGGCTTATACCAAATAAAAAATTTTATGCCAGAGAAAAATAAGTAGCAACAGGCTATATATACATAAGCACATGTTATTTAACAATGACTTCTCTAGTGCTTAATTATTGACAAGAAAGGAGTAACAGACACAATAAAATTTAGACTTAATGGCAATCAGCAACTGGATACAGGCTAAAGGGGGCCAAATACAGGGCAGTATAATTGGAGTTCAAAGAAGATGGTGATTTTTTAGTGGAATAAACACTTTCCTGGCTAGTTTAGGACTTTTAATTGATTAGCCTAGTCTATTTAGTCTAGTTTTAATAGTAATAGTAACAGTAGTAGTAACAAAAGAATATATTGTAGTATACAAAGCTTTATGGATAATAATAGTAATGAAATTAGAAATAACAGTAACTGTTTTAGTGCTGAGTTGTCGTTTTAGTTCAGGCATACCCCAAGTCACTGAGAGCGTCCCTAGGTAGCAGATAGGGTAACGTCTGAATAATTTGGCTGGTATCCCCACTAAGTGACGCCAACCAAGGGGGGAGCTAGTCTCTAGGTTCCATAATTGAAATCAGATTATTGTAACTACAGGTAGCAGGGCAAGAACTCCTTCAAAAGAGTCGTATGAATATTTCTACTTGGAATATTTTAACTTTGAATTTTGCGTGTGCTGAGATACTTTTCATCAATGACCTCAAGCTTGCTATTGCTGGTGTTACAAAAATGTATTTGCCAGGGAAAGGTGAGAAATTCATCAGTGACAATTACAGTTTCGATTCGTTGGAAAAGAGCAAGAAATGCACTTATATCTCATAAAATCATATTAGAGTGTCTCCTCAAAGCCAACCTGAGACACCATCTTGGAAGGTTCTATGTAATTGTGCATTATGCACCAACAAAAAAGTCTGACCCCGATGTTAAACACAAGTTTTACACAGACCTCGAACAACTGATTTCTTCTGCATCTCTCCTTGATATATTACTTCTTATTTGGACTTCGACACTACCATTAGTGATCCTACAGGCACGTGGAAAGACATCATGGGATGTGTTACCCCAAACGTAATAAATGATAATGAAAAATCACTTGTTTCAGTTCTGCAGTACCCATCTGATTCTTACCTCCGCTAAAGATTTCAAATGACTTCGAATTCATCAGTATATTTTTTATAATAATGTTGGTGTCACAAATAAAATGATTGATTATATAATCATCTCTCGAAGACAGAGGCTTTCGGTTTCCAACTGCCACTCTTTTCGTGGTGCTTACTTTGGAAAGACTGATCACCAACTTGTAGTTGCAAAATCTGTCTTAAGCTGAAATTTCGGAAGGTCGACTATCTCATCACAACTCTAAATCTCAACAGTATTAATTCTCCTTCGGTCAAAGAGAGGTACGTAGTTGATAA
The DNA here is from genome assembly GCF_032884065.1 of Artemia franciscana. Classification (NCBI taxonomy): domain Eukaryota; kingdom Metazoa; phylum Arthropoda; class Branchiopoda; order Anostraca; family Artemiidae; genus Artemia; species Artemia franciscana. Next base: position 31,692,829 of record NC_088864.1, on the reverse strand, counting down.
CAAAAACGGTTTTGAAAGCCTGTCCGAGCTTTTGGATGCTGAAGGCAAGTAGGACTTGTTTAGAACTGGAATCAACTACACAGCTAGAACAACCTTTGGCTTGCAAGTTCAGGTCAAAAGGTTTTTGCTTTCAAAAGAGGCTTTCGGCGCCATTACACTCCAAAAGCAGGCCAGACTGTTGGAGGACATAAGCCCCTATCAACATCTCAATGACATCAGGAATAAGCTTATACTTCGAAATCTCAAGTTCTTTGTTGTTGCAAAAGCTGACGAGATGCAAGAACTGTCACAAGAAAGGACGTTGAAGCTTTGTAAAAACGCTTCCGTGACTTTTTGAACCAGTTTGATCAAATAATAGAAAAATTACTCTCTGGGGATGGAATTCTCCATGAAGATACAACCTTTCAAGGTGGAACGAACACTTTTCTTGTCTACTTAATGCATCCCTTTTCTCCTTATCTGTAGGAATTCCTGCCTTCCCTAAACCTGTTACTTATAATAACGTCTTTCATGATGACATTAAGCCATTCTCAGTGGTAGAAATTCAAAATGCTGTAAAGAAATTGAAAAACCGCAAACTTCCTCGAGTCTGTGAAATCTCCGTGGAGTTGCATGAAACGATCGTGGCAATATCTTGATACGGATCCAAAGCCTATTGAATACAACAGGGGATTTAGAGATCATCCCAAAATACTGGTGGACGGGAGTGATCACTGTGGAATGGAGCAGGCCTCGGGAGGGGGTGCAAGAACTGTAGAGAGATATCACTCCTCTTCGTACCATGTAAACTCTTTAGTATGGTTTGGATACTGCGATGTTTTGCATATTTCCAACAAAATTACAGAGTAGAACTGATGGTCTTAAGCCTCGCCAATCAATGACAGAGCAGAAGTTCTCTATAAAGCAAATAATTGAGAAGGTGAACAAGTTCCGCAAGCAAGTTTTCATTGCTTATATCGATTTCAATGCAGTATTAGACTCAGTTGATCACAATCCTCTCTGGATAAACCTTTCTAATGCTGGCCTCCCGTCAAAATATGTCTGTCTACCCTGGGCCATTCTTCAAAAGGCTGAAAATTGTGTGCAAGAGAATGGTAAACGTAGAGCGTTCTTTCCAGAAAATCAACGGCCAATCAATGACAAAGCAGATATTCACTATAAGGCAAATAATTGAGAAGGTCAACAAGTTCTGAAAGTGGGCTTTCATTGCTTATATCGATTTTAATGCAGTTTTAAACTCAGTTGATCACAATCCTCTCTGGATAAATCTTTCTAATACTGGCCTCCCGTCAAAATACGTCTGCCTTCCGTGGACCATTCATCAAAAGACTGAAAATTGTGTGCAATAGAATGCTAAACGGAGCGCGTTCTTTCCAGCAAAAAAGAAGTCAGGCAAGGTTGATCAGTTGCTCTTAAGCGATTAACAGTATTATTGGTCATGTTTTGACGCACAGCCTGAATGTTGAGTTTTTGACTCAAGTTTGAGATAGAGCTGTCACTAATTGTTAATTTACTGATGACGTAGCACTAGTCACCAACCTCAAGTTACAACTGCTCATAGCTCAAAATATGTTTCTGAGTAAAGCCGCCAGGAAAGGACTATCCATTAACTGGCAGAAGAAAAAATCCATGGTAGTGCAGCCAAAGTCAGAAGCCAATAATTCTAATTACTTGGTCGCCAGGTAAAAATTGAAGTGGTTGGCTACTTCATTTATCGTTGTTCTATAATATCTTGTGATGGCTTGATCAAACAAGAGGCTACTACCTGCACTGCAAAAGCCTCTACCAACTTTAGTAGACCGATGCATATTTTGATGAAGCCAATATTTGGATGAATCAAACGAGTACACAAATCAAGATCCTTGGATGGTCAATCTGTTCTATCCTTCTATGTGGAGTTGAAACTTGATCTACAACTGAATCTGTCAAGATCCGTCAAAACACTCTTCAATCTAAGTGGCCTTAGACAATTGAGAAAACACGATGAACAGACTATATTAGGAATAGCCAAAGACGTAATATGACTTTCCAGTCATCTTTGTCAATCTTGGTTTCCGAGCAAACACTTTTTTGGCTTGGAAATATTTTGCGATTGCCCAAGAGCAGTTTGGCTCGTTTTTGTGACGTTGAACAAGCCAGTAGTGATTGGAAGCGTTCAGGAGGAATACCCAAGTTACGGTAAAGTGATAGTCTTTGGAATATCCTGGAGTCAGTTAAAATTTTTCTTTCCGATGCAAAGGCCTCTGGTGCAGAGCACCCCATGTTGAGAAGGCTGGCGACACACTCGATGCCACCACGCCCTAAGGATTGAGTAAATAAGTAGGTATTAGTATGAGAAGAAGCAGTAAAATCAGGATGCAAATATTTCCTTTGGGTTAGTTCAACATCCCTCACAACACTTCCACCCCTCTTAGGTTCAAATTCAAACACCAAACAACTCCTAAGATATTGCTTTTACACGCTTTTGACAAACTGCCTACAAAGGGCAAGTTTTGTTCCAATTTTCCTTGCTTCCTAAAAACTCCTTGAAAATTTGACCTTCATACCCTTAGGTATAGTTATAATAGTAGTTAAAGTAGTAGTATTAATGTTACTAGATATAGTATTGAATAGCGGTAGTACTACCAGCAGTACAAGCATTAACATTTTGCCTTTTGGTCAGTGAAACACTCGTCATATCAAATCCTGAAAGTTTAAACTTATTACAATTTGCCATTGCTATGACATTGCTCATTTGTCCTTTCACTAAAATGCATCATCATATAATTTTTAAAATTTTCATCTCAATGCTCTTCGACTTACAAGTAGTTGAAATGGAAATAGTAGTAGCAATAGTAGAAATTAGCAATAAAAGTAATATGAACAGTACTGTGCACATATTACCTTTGGTAAGATTAAATAAAAAAAAACAAGTTTTTTTAAATGAAAGTAAGGAGTGACATTAAAACTTAAAACGAACAGAAATTATCCGTATATGAAAGGGGCTTTTCCTCCTCAACGCCTCGCTCTTTGCGCTAAGGTTTGACTCTTTCTCTTAACCCTACTTCTTAAAACAGTAAAAAACTTTAGTGTAAAGAGTGGGGGTGCTAAGAGTGCTGAGGAGGAAAATCCCTTTTCACACACGGAGTAACTTCTGTTCGTTTTAAGTTTTAATGTCGCTCCTTACTTTCATTTAAAAAAAACTTGGTTTTCTTATTTAATTTCTGGACGTTTTTTAATAAATGCATGTATTGATCTTGGCTCTCCGCACATAAATAATTAAAACGATATTTGCATATTAATTTATTTTTTGGCTAAATGGCTTTCTCTTAGTTTTAATTGGAAGATTTTGAGAAAAAAGGAGAGAGGGAGGAAGCTTAGCTGCCCTCCAATTTTTTGATTACTTAAAAAGGCAGCTAGAAGTTTTATTTTCTTACGAACATTTTCATTAATAAGAAAATATACGTAATTTACGAATTAACTTACGTAACAAACTTCTATATTCGTATGTTTTTATTGCGTATATGAGGGATTTCACCCCTCTTCAATATCTCGCTCTTTACACTAAAGCCTAAATTCTGTCCCAATTCCTTAAGAATGACCCTTGAATCACAAAGGCCGTAGAATAGATAGTTGAAATTACTAAAAATACTTTCGCATAAAGAGCAAGGTATTACGAGGAGGTAAATCCCTCATATGCGCAATAATTTCTGCTTGTTTTAAGTTTTAATGCTACTCCTCACTTTCAGTAGAAATAAAACTATTCATATTTATTTTTCCATTGTTTTTTTAAATAATGCTAAGAAATCCTGTGCCCCCTTCAATGGAAGTCTCTTCCCCCATGAGAAGTTTTTCCATGAAAAGATCCTCCTACATACCCCCCCACCTCAACTCTCCCTCCCAAACCAAAAGAATCTCCCTGAAAACGTCCGTACACTTCCCAGTAACCATTACTATATGTAAAAACAGGTCAAAGTTTGAAACTTGCAACCCCTCCTACAAGGACTGTGGGGGAGTAAGTCGTCCCCAAGGACATAGTTATTAGATTTTTCGACTAAGGTGAATAAAATAGCAATCTCGGAATTTTGATCCGGTGACTTTGGTGAAAAATGAGCGTAGGAGGGGGCCTATATGCCCTCCAATTACTTATGCCACAAAGAGGGGCACTAGAGCTTTTAATTTCCATTAGAATGAGTCCTCTCACGACATTCTAGGATCACTGGGTCGATATGATCACCCCTGGGAAAAAAACAAACAAATAACCACGCATCCGTGATTTGTCTTCTGGCAAAAAAAATGCGAAATTCCACATTTTTGTAGATAGGTGCTTGAAACTTCTACAATAAGGTTCTCTGATACACTGAATCTGATGGTGTGATGTTCGTTAAGAACATGAATCTGTCGAGAATCTGTCAAGATCTGTCCCAACACTTTTCAATCTAAGTGGCCTCAGACAATTGAGGGAACACGATGAACAGACTATATTAGGAATAACCAAAGGCCCCTGGTGCAGGCCGCCCCATGTGGAGAAGACTGGCGATGCCCTCGATGCCACCACGTCCTAAGGATTAAGTAAATAAGTAGGTATTAGTATGAGAAGAAGCAGTAAAGTCAGGATGCAAATATTTCCTTTGTGTTAGTTCAATATCCCTCACAGCACTTCCACCCCTCTTAGGTTCAAATTTGAACACCAAACAACTCCTAAGATATTGCTTTTACACCTTTTTGACAAACTGCATGCAAATGGCGAGTTGTGTTCCAATTTTCCTTGCTTCCTAAAAACTCCTTGAAAATTTGACCTTCATACCCTTAGGTATAGTTATAATAGTAGTTAAAGTAGTAGTATTAATGTTACTAGTTATAGTATTGAATAGCGGTAGTACTACCTGCAGTATAAGCATTAACATTTTGCCTTTTGGTCAGTGAAACACTAGTCTCATCAAATCCTGAAAGTTTAAACTTATTAAAATTTGCCATTGCTATGACATTGCTCATTTGTCCTTTCACTAAAATGCATCATCATATAATTTTTAAAATTTTCATCTCAATGCTCTTCACCTTACTAGTAGTTGAAATAGAAATAGTAGTAGCAATAGTAGAAATTAGCAATAAAAGTAATATGAACAGTACTGTGCACATATTACCTTTGGTTAGATTAAATAAAAAAACAAGTTTTTTTTTTAAATGAAAGCAAGGAGCAACATTAAAACTTAAAACGAACAGAAATTACTTCGTATATGAAAGGGGTTTTCCCTCCTCAAAGCCTCGCTCTTTGCGCTAAAGTTTGACTCTTTCTATTAACTCTACTTCTTAAAAGAGTAAAAAACTTTAGCGTAAAGAGTGGGGTGTTGAGGAGGAAAATCCCCTTTCATACACGGAGTAACTTCTGTTCGTTTTAAGTTTTAATGTCACTCCTTACTTTCATTTAAAAAAAACTTGTTTTTCTTATTTAATTTCTGGACGTTTGTTTTTTTAAATAATGCTAAAAAATCCTTTGCCCCCTTAATTGAAAGTCTCTTCCCCCATGAGAATTTTTTCCATGAAACTTGTTTTTCTTATTTAATTTCAGGACGTTTGTTTTTTTAAATAATGCTAAAAAATCCTGCGCCCCCTTCATTGAAAGTCTCTTCCCCCATGAGAAGTTTTTCCATGAGAAGATCCTCCCACATACCCCCCCCCAACCTCAACTCTCCCTCCCGAACCAAAAGCTTCCCCTGAAAACGTCCGCACACTTCCAAGTAACCATTACTATATGTAAACACAGGTCAAAGTTTGAAACTTGCAACCCCTCCTACAAGGACTGCGGGGGAGTAAGTCGTCTCAAAAGACATAGTTATTAGATTTTTCGACTATGGTGAATAAAATGGCAATCTCAGAATTTTGATCCGGTGACTTTGGGGAAAAATGAGCGTAGGAGGGGGCCTAGATGCTCTCCAATTATTTATGTCACAAAGAGGGGCACTAGAACTTTTAATTTCGTTAGAATGAGTCCTCTCGTGACATTCTAAGATCACTGGGTTGATATGATCACCCCTGGAAAAAAAAAACAAATAACCACGCATCCGTGATTTGTCTTCTGGAAAAAAATGTGAAATTCCACATTTTTGTACACAGGTGCTTGAAACTTCTGCAATAAGGGTCTCTTATACGCTTAATCTGATGGTGTGATGTTCGTTAAGATTGTATGACTTTTATTGGATGTTTTCCTCTATATTCTAAAATGAGGCAAATTTTCTCAGGCTCGTAATTTGATGAAAGTTATATATTTAAAATCGGCATTGAAATGCCATTTTTTTTATGTAGCTATTGGCATCAAAATTCCAATTTTTAGAGTTTCGAATTACTGTTGAGCCGGGTCACTCCTTACTACAGTTCATTACCACGAACCGTTTGATTATCTTTCCTCTTAAGAGGTGTCTGAAAGTTCCAACTTAATACCCATTTTGACAGTGTACATGAACATAGCATCTTTTGATTTATTTCAAATTTTTCCTTGATTTTGTCATTAGAATAGTTTGGTAGTAGTATTAGCGGTAGTTGAAGTAGTTTTGGTAGAATACAAACTTTGCCTTTTGATCATCTCCCTTATCACTTCCTGAATTTACAAAATTAATTAACTCCTTTATTCCTCTGTTACACCCTTTTTATAGTAGTGTACAAGTAATATTTTGTAATTTAGTTCAAATCTACTTTTGGTATTCTCTGAAAGCCTCACCTAAATGTCCTTCGTATTCTTGGAAGGTAAAGTTCAAAGATGAATACCTTTCTCAATAACATATACTATATTAAACAATGAACGAATTGTTTAACTTACAGCTCTTGTCCTGATGACTGAGGGAAGGTTGACACCCCTAAATACATAATTATTGGACATTTAAACAAGGCTAGAAAAAAAGAAATCACTTAAAATTTCGATCGGATATGCTTCACGGAATGATAGGCTTGGGATTGGGGGACTTGCCTAAAACTATAAAAAGGGCATTAAAACTTTTAACTTACGTTCAAATTAGCTCCATCTGATTCAAAGCTTATATGACCAACCGCTCCATAAAAACCTTATATGCCCAGAGACAATATTTACAACCCTTGTCCCAAGCTGTGGGTGATTGCACCCACCCTAAAAAATTTGTTTTATGATTTTTGGACTATTGGGATCAAAACTTATATCTCACAAATTCAATTGAAATATCTTTAGGATAAGAACTTGTCAAAGAGAGGGGGAATATTTGCTCTCAATCAGCCATACAAATGTCAATCAAATGACTCTTTTCTAAAGTTCATAACATCACTTCTTCCGTAAGAACCTTAAATGCCTCTAGGATAGAAATAACAGCCCATACACCCTAACTCTGGGTGATTCTGTCAACCCCAAAGGCCTTGACTATTATCGAAGAAATGGCTATTTCCAAATTTCTGTCGGATGTGTTTGTCAAAATTACGAAGTGAGGGAGGAAAGGAGTTGTGGCTGCTCTCTGATCACTTTGACTTATAAAAAGCGCACTAAAATATCTGACTTTCAATCAAATAAGTCCATTCTAGAGCTTTTATGATCACCCTTTCCATAACAACGTTATGTGCCCTTGGGGTATAACTTTCAAACCAATGTGCTGAGGGCTCAAATATATAATTTCCAGAACTTTCAACTGCGCTGAACAAATTGGCTGTGTCAAAATTTTGATTTGATATGTTTTGAAATTCCGTAGTTTTGAGGAGTGGGGAGTTTTTGCCCTCAAATCACTTATGACTATTAAAAATAGCTCAATCCTTGTCAATTCTCAATCAAATGAGTCTTTTTAGAAGTTCTTATGACAAAAAATTGCCATATGAAAATTTCTATAAGATATATTTCTGGAAAATACAAAGTTTGTGGGGACGGTGGTATCCACCCTCCGATAAAAGGGCACAAGAACTTTTGACTACGAGTCTAATGAGACCCCTTCGAAGGTTCTGAGATCACTCTTTCAATTTGAACCCTATATTCCCAAAGGGCATAAATTATAACCTTGTCCTGAGGGCTGTATGAGGTTGTTACCCTGAAAGACATAGTTTCTCAACTTTCAAATACACTGAACAATATGGCTACTTTAAAATTTTGATTGGATGTATTTAGAGAAATTATAGGTGCAGGAGGGGGGTTAGTAGCCCTCCAATCACTTCAAACAATTAAAATAGGCTCTAGCTCTTTCCATTTCCAATTGAATGAGCCCTTTTCGAAGCATCTGCGACATTAACTAACCATCTACAAATTTCTATTATCTCCATTTTGGACTATATGAGTTATTTGTGTGTGTATAGTGGGGGGGCTTATCAACCCTCTGATATATTTGAATCTTAAAAAAGGAACTAGAAATTCTGATTATTACTCCAATGATCCCCTCCGAAGTTCGTATTACCTCCTTTTCTAGAAAAACCCTATATTTCCCAGGGCACAACTTGGCCTTTAGGGCTTTGGTGGGTTGTCATCATCAAAGAAATAATTTCTGGACCTTTTAATTATATTGAACCCAATGGCTAAAATAAAAGAAGTAAAATAAAATATTTGCTATAGATTGTATTTTTAACATATTGAAATGTAAGTTTTTTTATTCTAGTTTTTGATAAATATCTATCAGTAAAATTAGGAAACTCCAAGTAGCATCCGCTGTCTTTCCTTTGTTAACGAAGTTAATTGATTAGTTATTTGTTAATTTATATAAACTATCAATGAAACATCATTATAAATTCTCCCCCTAATCTATTTTTTTTTGAAATCTAATGTGCTGCCTGTGAATTAGATCAAATATGCATACCTTTCTCGATAACAAGTATTATATTAAAGCAATACTTTAAATGGAGTAGTCATATAGTATTATTGGCAGTGGTTGTTGTAGTATTGTTAGCATGCAAATATTATATTTTTATCATATTCCTTATAATTTACTGAATTATAAAACATGATAGGCCTGTGATGATCATTAACCTTTAGATATTCACTGGACGCTCCAATTTAATACCCAAATCTATTTTTGAAATATACTTTTTTAACAATTTGCATGTACAAAGTGTCTTTTTATTTAATTCACATTTCCTCTCAAAGCTGTAAATGGAGTATCTAGTATTAGTAGTGTTGGTAGTTGTGGTAATATTTCTAGCATGCAAATATTGTCTTTTTTTATCTTAACCCTTATCATTTCTTGATTTTTAAAAACTGATAAATCTCTTAGTACTGTGTTGCAGTATGTTGACATTCCTTATGTAAATAACGTATTTTGATTTAGTTCAACACTCTCTTCAAAATTCTATGAAAAGTTCCCCTGAACGTTCTTCGTCTTCTTGGAAAGTAAGGTTAAAATATTACTGAGAAAGGAACAAACCTTTCTCAATAGTTTATATTATGTTATTACATATTGAAATGTAAGTTTCTTTATTCTAGTAATAATCTTTTATTAATATCTTTGTTAAATATCAATCAGTAAAATTGGAAAAATCCAAATAGCATCTGCTTTCTTTCCTTTGTTAATGAAGTTAATTGACTAGTTGTATCTGTTAATTTATATAAACTATCAATGAAACATCGTTCTAAATTCTCCTCCTAATTTATTGTTTTTGGAAATCCAATGCTCTGCCTGTGAATTAGTTCAAATATGCATACCTTTCTCGATAACATGTACTATATGTAAGCAATACTGTAAATCGAATAGTCAGGTAGTATTAGTAGCGGTAGTTGTTGTAGTATTGGTAGCACGCAAATATTGTCTTTTTGATAATATTCTTCATAATTTACTGATGATAGAACATGATAGGCCTGTGACGATCATTCCCCTTTAAATATTCTCTGGACGCTCCTATTTAATACCCAAATCTGTTTTTGAAATATACTATTTTTACAATTTGCATGTACACAGCGTCTTTTTATTTAATTCGAGTTTCCTCTAAGTGCTGTAAATAGAGTGTCTAGTAGTAGTAGTGGTGGCAGTTGTAGTAATATTTCTAGCATGCAAATATTGTCTTTTTTATTTTAACCCTTATCATTTCCTGATTTTTGAAAACTGGTAAACTCACTTATTCCTGTGTTGCACTCTGTTGACAATACTTATGCACATGACGTATTTCGATTTAGTTCAACACTCTCCTCAATATTCTCTGAAAGATTCGCTTGAAAGTTCTTCGTCTTCTTGGAAAATAAAGTTCAAATATTAAGACCTTTCAATAGCATATACTATGCATAAGCAATAAAAAAATTGCCTTGTTTAAAGCCTTTGTCCTGAGGACAGTGGGGAGCTTGGCATCCCCAAAGACGTAATTACTAGGCCTTTCAAAAAGATTGGAAAAGTTACACTTTTAAAATTTCAATTGTATGTGTTTTGGGGGATCTTAGGCTTTGGAGGGGGGGGGGGGAATGATGATATTAGTTAGAAACTTCAGACCTCCATTCAAAAGAGCTCCATTCGATTCAGAGCTTATAGAAAAAACTGTTCCATAAAAAGCTTAAAAGCCCCATCAAAACTTACAACCCTTGCCCATGGGCTCTGCGGTAATGTTTCCAACCTAATTACATGGGGGTAGATAGAAGCTCTCATTAATGTTTAACTCCTAAAATAGAACTAGAACTATTTATCTCCAATCAAATAACTCTCTTCTAAAGTTTATGCGTCACCCCTTCTATAAAATCCTTATAAGCCTCTTCGGCATAACTTACGAACCTAACCCCTAGACTGTGGGGGATTTTTTCAACCCACAATGTCTTATTATATGATCTTTGAGCCTTTTCTCAACAAATGACTACCTCAAAATTTCTAACCGATACATTTGTAACAAAATACCACGTGGGGTGGTGGAGATGTATAGCCACCCTCTGATCACTTTGAGTCGTAAAAAGGGCACTAGAACATCTGACTTACAGTCGAATGAGTTTCTTTTGGAGTTTTTAAGACCACTTTTTCCATAATAATCTTATATGCCGTCGGGAAATTGCTTACAACCCTTGGCCTGAGGCCTTAGGGGGGACAGAGGGGCTCTCATCCTCAAAGTAATAGTTTCCGAACCTTGAAACAACGCTGAGCAAAAGGTTTATACGAAAATTTTTATTAGATGTGTCTTGAGAATTTATGGGCATGAGGAGAACGAGAGTGGTGGTCTTCTAGCGTTCTGGTCACTTTTGACTAATAAAAAATAGGCCATTTCAATTTCCAATCTAGTGAGCTTTTCTGAAGTTTTTACGAAAAACAATAGCCATATCAAATTTTAATCAGATGAAAATTTAAGAGAAATAGTAGGTTTAGGAGGGGGGGTTATCCAGCCTCAGATCACCCTAAATCTTAAAAATGGCATTAGAACTTCTGATATCCATAAACAACTTCGAAGACAACACTGCCTTTCCATGACAAAAGTATAACAGTTCAAAATAGGGATGAAACCTTTTATTCGACAGTGAACAGATGTGAAATTTTAATTGGATATTTTGAACACATATACAGTGTTAATCATCAGCAATAAAACAAAAAGACATCAATAAAATTTCCAATCCAATGATCCCTCTCCAGAATTCATGCAATCTAGGCCTAATATGCCCCCAGGTCCTTACTTCTAACCCTTGTCCTAAGATCTGCGGGGGGAGGGGTTTGTCATCCTCAAAAACATAATTTCTGGACCTTTGAACTGCGAGAAATAAATATTTCTTTCAAAATTTTGACTGGACGTGTCTGGGGAAATGATGGGTGTTGAAGTATGATATACAGGCCTACAATTTCTCTCTATAAAATAGGGGAAAAATTCCTTATTTATTTTCCTTTAAAATTCAAAGTTCTATTTCAATATAAATTCAAAAATTTCATAGTTAAATTCTTTATTCTCTACAATGCACGCTTTGGGCATGGTTTCGATTTGTTTGCTGTTCTTACAACTGCAAAAACAAAGGTTTCTTTTTGCGCCAGCCAATGAGAATCTGGTTTCTGTAAAAAACCCAACTAGTTTCGATGACCCGTTACAAACTTTATGTGAAAATTCTTGTTATATTATTATAAGTAGAAAATACCTTTGGTATTGTGAAAGTTTAATACCCTTTATAAACAAGACAGGATGACGCAAAAAAAAGGACAGCATATGGACTGAAAAGAGTTTTCATGGGTAGGAGAAGTTTTGTTTTTAGTACAGTTGGGCTCCGGCATTGGTGTAGGACATTGAAGTTTCTAGACAACCTAATTTTGATTGTGTTGAAGCTTTGTTACACCTTATCGGTCAACTTGTATGTATGCAGCATAATAAAATTATTTTTTATTAATCGTCTTTGTTTATGAATCCAAGCATTAGGCACATTTCCTGTGGTCCTTAGGTACACTTTCAAGGGAATCTACGCAACTAACGAGATCCAAACATCGCTAAGATGATTTTGTCACCAAGAGCACTAAGGACTATTGACAGTATCCTTTAGTCATTAACTCCTTACCCATTTAGCTCCCACGTTATGATTCTAATTTGAATATACCTTTTGTTATATTGACTTTAAGCCACAAAACCCAAGGAAAACTCCCAGTAACATCAATTATGATAAAACCCGTAACATTTGGCAAGGCCTGTAGGATAAAAGGACATTACCAGGAACTTTCAAACTTGGTGCCTATTAACGTAAAAAATTACGATTATTTTCAAATTATTTTGATTTTTAGTGTCATGTAATTTTTTTGTGTTTTTCCTTATGTATGTCTACCCTATCCCGAATAATTAAATGTTTAAAAATTAAAATAAAATCTCAGAAAAATTGAAAAAAAATCAAAATTTAAATTGTAACATAAAATTGTAACAAATATTTAAAAAAAAAACAAAATAAAATAGCAGAAATGATCCAGGAGCAAAAAGAATTATTACAAGTGCAACAATTAATTGCAACTCGTTGCCGTAATTGCAAAATAATTGCCAGAATATGAAGGGGATACAAATATTGATCAATTCAATATCCACTTAGCCTAATTTGTCACAATGACAAAGCTTGATTCTGAAAGTTTTAAAAAATATGCTACTCTTAAGACTAAAGGGGCAAGCATTAACATTTTAAAACGAATAAAAAAAAACTATAGGAACAGAAGCCACCTGAACAATAAACACAATAGAATTATTGCAACATGTCTTTCAAAAAATATTCAGTGACACTAGTTCACTGGATAAACTAAAACATGGAATAGTGACGTTCGAACAAACTCAAAACGTGAGAAATATTTACATAAAAGTAGAGTCTTAACAGAAGCACGATACTATCCGGGTGAAGGAGAACTATACAAAAAATAATACTAAATGCATTCAAACTGAGACTCAACCCCAAATTAAATCTTTTATTATTTGCCAAAGATGTTGAAGATTTAGAATTGGCATTTAAAGAAGTGGAAAGACCTTGTAATATAGACTCAATTGTCCTGCAACACCAAAAACTATAGATAAATGCTGTAAAAAATACCCCTAAAAACCAACAGATCCTTTTCCACAGTTTTTCTCTAGAGAATCATTGCCAAATCCTATCCAAAATCAAAATCGAACCCAGACAACTCCAAGACTAGTAGATTTTGTCCCAAATACTCAATTGAGATCTGCATCCAGGACCAACCCACAAGGTGTTACACTTGTAACCAATTTGGCTATATTGGGAGAACTGTTTTGCCAACTCTAATTATTGCCCCAATTTTAGAGGAAAAAGCAACCATTTGTCCAGGGGAACAAACTATGGTGGGTACGCTGCAAGAGGTAATTGACGGAACACCTTCTTAACAAGAGGTAATTACCAAAACCCAAATCAAAACTTAATGAAAGTTTTAATGAAAGTCAAAACCCACGCAATACGCCTCAGTATCGCGGGAGAACAAATCAATCTAGTTCTGGTTGGAATACAAGAGGTAATTACACCAACCGACAGACACAATATAACAATTTCACTTGGAGTAATAAAAAATCAAACCAACTTAGAAAAAATGAAAGTTCTACACCTAACAGCTGCGAACCCCAGGGAAACGATACAAGTCTCCAAAACCTATAGGACCAAAGTTTGGCGGCCTGAATTTTTCTAGGTCCCCCCAAGTGATCATACTATTTTTAAGTGCAGCAAATAATAAAATTGGTTCTGTTGTCACTTAATACTGTATTTTGGGATTCCGAAATCAAGAAATATTTTACTGAGTGCTTTGCTAGTGGTATAGGCGCTTTGGTTTTTTAACGGTTTAGCGAAAGTGAAGCCAGAAAAATGATCTATTCTTGAAAGCATGCAAGCATGACCTTTATTAGACATCTTTAAGTGCAGCAAATAACAAAATGTTACCTATATTTAATGATTTCAGTGTAGCAAACATTTATTTCTCAGTCCTCATAGATTCAGGCGCAACAGTAAGTGTGATAAATGCATCCGTGCTTAATATGTTGCCCAATTATATTAAATGACGAATGAGTAATATATGCACCGATCTATCTAGTGTAACCCGACTTGATTTATACGTTAAAAGATCTGCATACTCAAATATACGTAAAGATAATAGAAACTTTCCTACTCGATATATAATCTGCAAAAACTTCCCATATGAGACAATAATGAATGCCAACTTTTTAAAAGCAAATAAAATGCTATTAGACGTAGCAAACACAAAATTTGTCAGACCGAAAGATAACAAAACGATAATCAATAACATACAAAACAATTTGATAAAAGAGAACATGGGCAATATGAAAGAGTATAGAAAAAAACAAATTCGAGAAATTTCCAATTTATGCAAAAAAAAATCAAGTTTAAAACCCGTCAGGATGGAACCAAAGGACAATATTCTAAACTCAATAAACGAAAATTTTAATGAAGAATATTAAGGATTTTCAGTGCGGAAAACTAAAATTCCCCAAAAATTAATGCAGAGAGTTCAAATATCGCAAATGCTACAACTAACTTAAGATAAAAACGAAATTTGGGTGGGCTCACCGTTAGAAGATATCCCAAAAAACTTGATATGTGAAGAACAAATTATATACTACGAAAACGGTGAAGGTTATGATTGGATAACCAAAACTCACACAAATGACCTGACAACCCTAAACAAAGGGACATGTTTAGTGGAAATACAAGCTGCATCGGACACGGATAGGAAATAATTGGAAAAAATTGGAGAAAAACTTGGTAATCAATATAAGTACCCAAACTGACAAGGAATACCTCCTATCTAAAAATCAATTTCTTGAAAAGTTTAATCCAAGTCACATCACAGACATCCCTTTAAAGCAAAAATTATGCGAATTACTGTGGTAATTTAAAGACGTCTTTTCAACATGTGAAGACGACATAGGCCTTATACCACTTTATGAACAAGGAATACAGACTAAAGGATTACCAGTGGCAAAACAGCCTTATCGTATCCCATATAAGAATAAGGAATGGCTAATAAATTAAATCCAAGAGCTCAAAAGAAATGAAACAAAAAGACCCAGCAGAAGTCCATATTCTGCACCTGTAATCCTAGTTCCAAAGAAGAACAACAATCTTAGATTAGTAGTTGATTATAGAGCCCTAATCAAACAGGTGGTCAGTGACAAATTTTCTATACCAAGAATGGATTCAATTACAAAAAAATTAAATATTTACTTCCCTAGACTTAACACAGGGATACCATCAAGTTAAAATAGCTGAGAATAGTATTTTAAAAACTGCGTTCTCTACAACAGATGTGGCTCTTATGAATATTTAAGAGTACCTTTTTGACTCAGAACGAGTTCAAGCGCATTGTATAGACCCTTACTTCACTTGTTAAGCGGTTTAGATAATATGATTCATTTTGTTGACGACCTAATTTGTATGGATAAGTGTTCAGAAGATCACTTAGTAACCCTAGCCAAAGTATTTGAAACATTTAGAGAAGGGAATTTTAAATGTAGACCAGAAAAAGTAAAATTTTTTAAAAAAAATAATATTTTTAGGAGTAGTTGTGATACAAGACCAAATCTCACCAGATCCCGAGAATATAAAATAAGTTAATAATCTCAAACACGCTCAAACTATTAAACAACTAAGAGGAATTCTTGGATTAATGAGCTATTTTCGGAAATTCACAAAAAATTAAGCACAGATAGCAATACCGTTAACTGATCTTCCAACGGGGACTCCCCATAAAATTACTCCGTCAAAAAAAGTTTCAAGATTCTTTGGATTATCTAAAAAAGCACTTATTTGAGAACCCATCTTATCATTATCAGACTTCCAAACAAGAAACTTCGTTGTCCCAACGGACGCCTCAACAAAGGGAATTGGGGCAATTCTCTCACAAATAATAAACGGGGAAGAAAAGGTTATAGTGTACGCATCTCGTACCCTCACCCCCGGAGAAAGTAATTGCTCTGCTACCCAACTCGAATTACTGGGAATTATACACTATCTAGATAAATTTCGGTGACAAGCTTGCTACTTCTTCCTGTAAAAAACACGAAGCAAATGAAGCGCTGACTTGACACCCTATGCACCAGCAATGGCTCAGGAGGATCTTTATCTCTTTTTTTAGATAAATTTCGACACTATTTAGAGGGAAGAAAATTTAAACTACGTTCATACCATAAAAGCCTGCAATTTCTACAGACTTTTAAAAATCCGACGGAGATACTTGCGCGTCGGATCCTAAAAATTCAAGATTTAGATTATGAATTTGAATACCTTAAAGAAAAACAAAATGCCATCTGTGACTACCTCAGTAGATTTCCAGAAGATACGCCATAAGAAAATTAATCCAAAGTAATTAATGCAATTAAGGCAAAATATACCCCAAAGAACAAGAAATTAAAGTTAGAAACCAATAACCCAATCAAAGAAGAATATAAAGACAGTCCACTTTCATTAAGTAATATAGAGGTATGTCAAAAGAATGACACGATATGTGCTGCCCTAATAGATTATATCTTACATGATAAAGAACTACAGGGTACCCTGAAAACTTTCAAAAAAGAAATTGACAATTTCTACTATGAATTAGATGAAAAAATATTGTACAGAACTGTAAAAAATGACAATAATAGAAATCAATCAAACTTCCATAATACCAGTTTTACCACAATGTCTAGAAAACCCCGCTTTCAAATTTTCCATTCAGAAATGGACGGACACCTAAGAATTAGTAATACCTTCCATAAGCCAAGGCAATACTTTTTCGTTACTTCAACCTCAACGAAATTTCAGGACTATGTAAATAGTTATGAAACATTTAACTTAAGGAAAAACAATCAAATTTACCCTAATCCAGCAAAGGGAAGAACACCTTTCGCCAGGTTTCAATTAGATATAGTTTCCTTTGATTTGTACGGAACTAGTGATAGATGTCTCATATCAAATAAAAGTCATACTTGCTCACTTTCAGTAATAGATCATTTTTCAGGCTTTACTTTAGCTAAACCATTAAAAAACCAAAGCGCCTATACTACTAGGAAAGCACTCGCTAAAATATTTCTTAATTTCGGAATCCGTAATACCGTCTTAAGTGAAAACGGACCCAATTTTGTCTCGGAAGTCACCAAAGATTTAATGTCATTCCTTCGCATATATAAATTGGTAACAACTCTATACCATTCTCAAGCCAATGGTAAAATTGAAAAAAGACGCAAACTTTTTTTTAATCTTAAGAATTTAAAAAAGAGATAATAGAAGAGATTGGCAGGAAACTCTACCCTATTTAACAAACTTAATTAGTACAGTTTTCTCCCTTGTTATACATGACAACCCCTTCTACATACTATTTGGGCGAGATCTCCAATTCCCCCACAATGAGGCTATAGAGTCAAGACAGTCCTGCAAAGATTCCATAGATTATACAAAAGCATTTATTAATATAATGAGAAGGATTTATAGACTTATAAGACAAGAAATCGAAAAATCATAAAAAAACAAGAGGCCAAAAACATACAAAACATTAAGGGAAAACTTAATTTTCAAGTAGGAGATTGTGTTTACTTAAAAAAAATGAAACAAGAGCCGACGGTAAATAGCTCTCTGATCGATACCCCTGACCTTACAGAATAATAAAAAGTATGACAACAACATTATATTTAAACTCTTAAGCCCTAAATATGGAAAAACCTACAAGACGCATATTAGTCGCTTAAAAAAGGCGAAATTTACAGAAGTATGGACCCCTCATCCTACACCCATTAAAGTCCTTTGATGATGAAAATAAACCACCACAATCAAAATTAAAAGGACTTACATCTTTTAATTTAAACAAAGATATTTTGAGAATAGTACTGAAGAAGAGGAATTCTAACAGTACTGAAGGTGTCCAGGTGACTTCTGGTGACCAGAGGACGGAACATGTCAACCAGCCACAAGACAAATCATTGCAAGAAGCCATGGACATAATAAACTATTTAATTAAAACTAGATAAAGTTCGTTTGGAGCTAATCCTGTCACAAGTGAACAACATTATGATGATATAGCATTATAAAAAGCAAAACCCAAGGACTGGGTATCTTGGAAAGAAACCATGATGGAATCAATTCTCCTTCCTCCTGAGGTTATGGCTTTCAAACAATGGAGGTATCACAGGAAAATATTTGACTCTTCCCTTGTTTTAGGGATCTTTCGATTCCCCCGAGCCAAGGAATCCACAAGGAGAATTGATAAACAAACCCACTACGTCCAGAGGAGATGAAATTTTCGAAAGACAAGCAGGGTCAAATCCAAAATCTCAGACGTCTTCTTCTAGTGACTTAGATACGAAATCTAAAAGCACTACAAGTTCTTCAGATACTGACAGTGAGTCAGACTAAGAGGAGCATAAGAACTCAGAAAGAGCAGGCCTACAAAGTACAACCACCCACGTAAAAGAAGCAAATTTTAAAGGTCAAAATTTTCTAAAGAAACAATATTAAAAAATTCTACTTGATATCGCGGGCAAAACCAAAGAAAAGGGACCCTCAGACAAAAGAGGAAAAATTTACAACTAAATCAGGTCAGTAAGGAGCAAACCATTTACCTTCATCCAGTACAAAACTCATTCCAAGAAAACCTTTTGAATCAACTAACCCACTTAAAAACAATCCCGTAATAAAAGATTGCTAAAATGTTTCAATTTCAGGACAAGGCTACAAAAACTCAAGTTAATGGAGTTGGCCAATAATTTAAGTAATGTCCATCACAAATTAATAATGTTCTGAAAGTGGACGCTCTTATCATCTCTCTCTAACAAGGATATGACTCTAAAATAACCTTTCCTTCTACTAACACGTTCTTTTGCAAAAATAATCTTTTAACATTAGAGCTTATTAATATTGAAATTAATATACAATAACTGCGCATACCTAACAAAAAGTTGGAAAGAACACCTGTCAACTCAAGGTAAAAATAAAAACCCCTATCTTCAAGAATAAGCATTCCGTAATATTAAAGCCCACTCAGATAGCAACCCTGAACTTAGGGGGCTTGCGACCGGGAGTTGTCCCAGATATCACTTATGAATTTATTTTTTTTTCGTAGGCGGTATCTGTTCTAAGCCCTCGTTGCAATTTCTTCGTCAAAATTATAATAATACACCACCTATTAAAAGAAGACCCCCCCGAGATATAGAAATCCTTAATCCTTAAATAAAGTCTTAATCCTTGGAGGTTTGCGGCCGGGAATCGCGGTGGACAGAGCTTAGGAGTCTTTTCTAGATTTATACGCTGTGTCTGTTCTATTCTCTTGTTGCTATTTTTCGTTACTCCAACCAGTATTACCCCCATCTAATCTTTCTCATTGTATTAAGCTCCTTTTGGCTTCTAATAGTGAATTCAAATAAGTGCCAGTGAAACATTTGGAAACTCACAACCGGGAGTGCTTGGTGATATTGGCTTTGAAAATTTCTTATATACTGTATTTTTTGAAAATCAATACGTCAATATTTCTTAGTTGCTATTTCTTCACCTCGATTTAGCCAAATACCTCTTTTTTCTTCCAAAACATGGCTAAGCCAATTATAAACATAGAATTAATTTCTATAGTCCACACGAAAGAAAATGTTATTTATTCAGCAGCCATATTAATACAAGACGAAAGCAGGGAAGAAGTATTTGCTGAAACCTGGTATCTTAATTACGACATAAGAAAATTTAAACCCTGCACCCATAAATTTTGCCTTAAATTAGCGAATACCCCAAAATATCAACCCGCAAGAGGGGAAGTAAAAATCAAGTACTCTAGTAAAAAAGAGAAAAATATAGAAAGTCTTCAATTAATAATTAAATAATTACAATGAAAATTTAATGTTCTCTACTGGTATTGTAAGGGTCCTACTAAAACTGGCCTTCTGCTAATAGACAAAGGTAAAGCCCCAAACGTTTGCTATGTGAATTACAGTTTAGAGAACAATCTGGAAAAATACGATTCAATGCATTACATGTATAATCAAGAATATGATGAACAAGAAAAATTACCAATTAACTTCTACAAAAACAATGAATACTTTGGTCAAAAATACTATCAGAGAGAGATATTATTGTATACGAAAAATAATGGACCGCAAAAACCCTTTATATTTTCCCAAGCAATTAATCTACAAAATAGTTCGTACAGCTCAAATAAGCCCACTTTAAAGGAACAATGCAGAGCATATGTACACCATAATATGCAGAAAACGAATATTCACTTTACTTTGAATAATCCTCAACTCCCTAAGTGTTTGGAAAAAAACTTAATGTATATCGAGAATAATCCTGAAAAGAACAGCCAAGTGTTCCAATTGAAATTTATGACCTCCCACATGTTAAAATCAGAAGTCGGATCAACCAAATGTAGAGGACCGATTCTTAACATCTCAAATAATTATAATATCAACTGCTATTAAATTTAACAAACTTAATTATTACTTACTACACCCATCCCTAGGCCCCAGAATAATTGAAAATTTTGGCGAGTGAAATATGTAATAAAGGAATATTCTTTTGTTGCTTCCCACGAAAACCACATATAGAAATACAATTACAAAACCCTATAACATCGGCTAAGAACATGAGGATCCCATTTAAATAGCATTTTTTTTTAATTATTAGTGAATTATCATTGTATTTGAAACACACTATAATTTTTTTTTTAGATTATCTGGTAAACAAACCCGTCAAAGAAAAGAGAAACCTAACCTAATGAAAAAACCTCAGCCCAATTGTTTTTTTACAATTCAAATCTAAAATATTCAGATAAAAGAGCAGGCTAAAATTATACAAAACCATTTAGTTAAAAAGGATGCCAGGTTGTTGAAAGCTTTAATAAAAAAAAAAAGTATCTTTCCATGTTACATTAGAAGTTATTCATCTGAAAAACAAAGAAGAAGTTAAAGGAACAAAATATGCATTTATAAGGACCCTGTAATTTTCAACATGAGTTTTTCCAAAAACCCATTAGAACTTGCATCTTAAGGCCTTGGAATATTCTATTAACAAATCTTGTATGCGAAATTAGAAAATGAAGAAATAGTTACAGCTCGCATGAGCCCATTTAAATAAAGTGTTGTGAAGGGCGGTAAATATGGATTAAAGTTCGAAGACCAGAGACTATGGAAGCCCCACTTAACAATTTTAAACCTGACAAAATATCCCAAGCTAATGAGGGATGTCAACGGGCTTCATCCACCCTTAACATCGGAGTATAAAAATATTGAGTTTGGTTATGAACTAGTAGAAGGCATACAGTTATGTTCAATGAATGCCCCAAAAAGTGAGAAATGCTAATGTGAAATAATCGCAGAGTTTCGCTTTGATCAAAAATTTTTGACCAAAAAGCCTCAAATCATTTGATTAAAGAACCTCAAAATGAGTAAAAGGGATATCTTTAGGTCAGAAAGAAAAGAAAGAGGTATATAATAATTATTTAAATAGGTAAAAAGACTGAAATAGAGAGTATTTTCATAAGTGTTTGAACCTTCCCTAACCATATTAATAGTGATCGTAACATAAATAGATCTATGATAAATATGCAATGCATACGGCCTTCGATGGGCATATCTGTGCTAAGCACAATCCATACTTAAGTAGACCTTCTCCCACCTGGGGCCCGTAAATTTTCAGAAACGCCTATCTAATGCAAAAAACGAAGTAAGTCCAAAAACAGGGAAACGAAATCGGCCTATTAATAGACATATCCTACTACAATGCCCTAGAAACTCTTAAAGTTAAAAAGTCTGGAATTTCGTTTGGGTGACCATATCCTAAATTTAGCAAAAAAACACTGTTTAGCCTGACGGGAAAATTTTTCATTTAAAAATTTAAAAGATAGCCAACGGGAAATTTTTCACTTTAAAAAAAACAGACGGGAAAAGATTATCACGTATGGTTTATTGTTATACCTTTTAAGATTGGATAACCTTTATGGCACCACCTACGGCATACTATTTAACCTATGTGGCTTTTAATGCTATAAAAGTTCTGTCCACAATGACCGAATAATCAAATAAATTATTTTGATCCTCGATAGTCTCATAAACAAAGCTGATTAATCTTCAATCACTTTTGACCTCTACCTTAAAAATCTTCAATTACCTATAGTTGAGCTCTTTTCTGTACCTTATATAATTTTTTTCTCTTGGCGAGTAAAATAATTTTTCAAAAAGTAAGTTAAACATTAATTTTTGAATATAAAACCAGCTGATGAAGAAAAATCGCCTATGGTCAGGTTGAATTAAACCAATCTTTACCAAAAAACGAATTTTTTTTAAATTACAACTATGGTAAATGTAAAAACTTAAGAAAAAATGGACTTGTAGAAGACTAAAAAAAAAAAATTAAAGGAAAGTCGAATCCTTGATTTTGAAGCTAGTAATGATATTTCTGATGCATGATTGTGTCGAAAAGAAACACAGTTTATCGTCTCATAGCCTTTCAACTAACATACATGAGCAATATTCTTTGCATTAGGGGCAGGATATACAAAAGGATAAAAGAAACAACCTCTTATTTTTTCTGTATTTCCATCAAAATGGATAAGTACTAGATAATCTTTAGAGGTCTTTATTTTACATGTAACATTTTCCGCCAAACGTTTTATATTCTGATGTAAAAGTGTCAAAAAAGAAACACACTTTATTGTGTCATAGTTTTTCAACTAATTTACATCAGCAATATTTCTTTACTCTAGGGATAGTACATATCAATTTACAGGAGACGACTTCTTAATTCTCTTGTATTTTTTATATCCTCCCAGGTATAATTGCTTAGATATCGTCGGGGGCAGTAGGGTTTAATTGATGTATGTCCTGTGGCTCAATTATATCATGATTGGGATTTGTTCTCCTTACTCTTAAGAGCTTTCAATAGTTTACTGTTAGTAGCCCTCTTACTGTCAGCAAAATGAGAAATCCCACAAATATAGTAAATATAATATTGTACTAGGAATTTGGTGAAAATAATCCATACTGATTATCTACATATTTAAATCTTTGGTCTTCTTTAGTAAATAGAGGTATTTGTAAGTTTAATGCGTCCTTTGTTTTTTGCCTACTGCATCGTACCTTTGATTTTCTCTATTTCTGGCCATATGGATGTTTTTGATTCTGCGTTGTTTATATTCGGTATTGCGAATAACATATTTATTCCTTGAAGATTTATTATCTTTGGGCTCATGATGTTTGTGCTTGTTGTGATCAAGGGTGTTTGCACAGTTGTCCCTTTGGTTACAGGTTTACAGCCTTGTTTAATGGTATTTGTTCCAACGTCCTGCATTAGTAGTTCAGTTCGACAACTGGAGTCAATTTTCTCTGTATTGTTGTTGCAGAATAGAGTTCCTACTGTTTTTCTTGGTACAGTGAATAGACATAAATTTTTTTGTAAATTGAAAAATGTTTCTCTTTTTGTGCTTCATAATAGAGTTTCACAGAAATTGGGAATATTCCGTTGTTGTGATTCCTTTAGAAAGAGATCTAGCATCAACAATTATATGTTAACAGTGTCAGTTCAGAAAAAAAACTTGTTGTTTAATAAAAGTTAAAATATAAGATAGGGCAGGCTGGTAACACTATGACCACACTACTAGTTAAGGATGTTTTTGGCAAAAAGAAATAAGTTGTCAACAATGTTAGTGGAATTTTATGTTACTGAGTACTGAGGATGGATGACCTTTTTATAACCTAACAAAATATTAATTTTGTAATTCTGCTCACAGGATATACTGCAAAGGAAGTACTTCACTGAGTGCATTAGCGTAATAAGCATTGGTTTTTGTTATTCAAGCATATGCTGTTATTTTTTATATCAATTTAGAATTGTATTTGTTGTAATAAAAGTTATTTAGTCTTTTTTAAATGATAAATTTTAGACGATTAGTTGTTTTGGTTAAAGGAACCGCTTGATCAAATTGTTATGACAAGGTTGATTTAGCTAGTCATAATAGTTTAACCACAAGATCCCCCAAATTTTTGATGGGTCGAATAGGATTGTACCTTGATGGAAACACGCATAATTCTTGTTAGGAATTATGGTGTTTAATGCAGGTTGTTGGGGAATCACCCTGGTGAAGCCAGTTATTTTAGTCTATTTTAAATGATGTATTGTAGCCAATAAGTTGCTTTGTTAGAGGAACAGCTTGGTCAGGAAGATATGAAAGGGTAGATAAAACTAATCATTATAACCCAACCAGAAGCTCTTCCAAATTTCTGATTCTTCGCGATAAGGCATTGATGGAAGAGCCTATAACTTTGGTTTTGGTTTATTTAGTATAACAGTTCCTTATCCTGTAATATTCCTCGCAGAATAGTTCGATTGTTTGGCTAAAAATAATTTTCACAAATTTTTTTTTAATTATCTTATGTAAATTTTACTGTCGAAATGTTTAGATAAAAATATCTAATTAGAAGAAATTGCATGTTGTTAGTAAGGTATAGCCTTTTTAGTAAATACAAGTCTGTACACTGTTTATACATTGTTATTACCGTAGGGGCTATTGCATTGAATTCTATATCGAAGATATCTATACGTGGTCCAAAGAAGTAAGGTAAATATTAATTGAATAGACATCATAAAAATAAATGAACTAAATCAGTAAAAACCAAAAAAAGTAAATAAAATAAAATGAAAAATAAATGTAAAATTAATCGGTCCTAATTAAATACGAAAAAAACTAAATAAAATTAGGTGAACGAAACTAAGTTGAAACTCAGGTTAAATAATATGAATAGCATTTAAGGTTTGGCCAAAAAATAAATAAGCGCGGTATCTAACTTGTCATTTCCAATTTGGTAGAATAAAAACAACACAAGTCATACAATTGATCCATAAATAGGAAAATATTGGTCAGGGAGGGATTCAGAACAAATTGATCTGATGATTATTGCACGCTGTAGAAATTAAACATTTTTTTCTTAAAGATTAAATCAGAGCAACTGAATATCGTTAAGTAATTGAACAAATAGTGCTTAGTATATATTTAGTGAATGTTAATCAATTTAACATTTATCATTTATCAGTTTACGAAACAATTTATGGTTTTTCACCGTATCAAGAAAGACAGTAGGAACTCTATCTTCCTACAACAATACAGAGAAAACTGACCCTAGTTATCGAACTGAACTACTGCTACAAGACATTGGAACAATTATCATTAAACAAGGTTTCCGACTTGTAACCAAAGAGACAACAGTAAAGATATATTCCTAATGTAAATTAGTTGAAAAGCTATGACACAATAAAAGGTGTCTCTTTTTGACAAAATTACATCAGAAATATAGAACGTTTGGCAGAAAGTGTTACTTGTAAAATATAGACCTCTAACAATTACCTAGTACCTATTCATTTTGATAGAAATACAAGAGAATTAAGTGGTCGTTTCTTGTATATCCTAATATCCTGTCCTTATTGCAAAGAATATTGCTGATGTGTGTTAGTTGAAAGACTATGACATGATAAATTGTATTCCTTTTCGACACAATCATGCATCAGAAATATAAAGGATTCGGAAAAAAAATAGAATATGTAAAATTAAGACCTTTAATATTTACCGTTTATTTAACCGTTTTTTTAGAACAGTGCTCTTATATTCACAAATCACAACCATGATATGTAATAGTGTCGAAATAATATTGGTATTACTTTTTAAAAAGTATTTGCTATTAAGAGTATTGGTACTCTTTAATAATCATGATATAGTATTAAAATATTACTCTTTAATAATTATATGCTATATACATTCTGTTCTGATAATGTCAAATATTGTTATATGTCATTTTGCGTATTAATAATAAATTCTGCCAAGAAATTTTTATTATAGGAACCGCCACGCTCCGGCACTGACCAACGATTATGGTCACTGCATGTCTGACCGGCACTGCATTATGGTCAAAGATCAAAGAACTAGTAACACCTATTGTTATAATTTATCAACCACCGAAAAATGCCCGAAAAACCACACACCTGATTCCAACCAACAGCAATCAGCGAAGAGAGAACATTTCAATGATTCGAGTCGTGCAGAAGAAAATACCAACTGCTATCTTTAAATCATCAATGATCCCATCAAATAAACTCTATAGACCTAAGAAGAAAAGCGTTCAGCTGAGAAGATACATCCACCACGCATTATGTATAAACCAACAGAACATCAACAGATAGCTTGTAAGAAACCATTAAGCAGCCCAACAATGCCAATATCTCGAACACGTATGAAGATTGAAAAAGAAGAACAGAAGTCCCAATTCTTTTGACTTATAAATCGATATACCAAGTAAGGTCTTGACAACTATTTAAGTCAAACTACCGTCAAGACAATCTAACAAACATTTAAAAAAATGTTATAAACATTAACGAACTTGTGTAGAACGTAAACAGTAAAGCATTATGGTCTGAACAAATAAAAACTAATAATAATTTGAAGGAATGATGATACACCAAATCAATTAGTGAAATGGGCAGAGACATGAAAATTATGGCGTGGGTGTGAAAGAAAGAAACATTATATACTTAGTGATCAAAAAAATGAAACAATGTGCCAATAGTGATTTGTAGAATTAACTTAGTGATAAATTGTGACAAATGTGCCAGTAGTGATTTTATTATGATGTAATTTTGATACAATTGTGACACTATGATGATTTTGAATACCTTGGATCAATTGGAAATCACAGTTAAATTATAATAAAGTAAAAATGATTTCGATAAAAAAAACAATTGAAACTAGGTATTTACAGTGTAAACCCATTTTTTGTTCAAGTGCTTTATATTAATGTGAGGTGTAGGAGTATAATTTTAAGAAATTCTAGGGGTAGGGACAAAAATAATAATGAAATATATTTATATATATATACAAGATGTATTTAAAAAGTCATTCCGTGGTGTAGGAATAAATAAAATAAAATTTTAAGGAAAACGTGAAATTAAAGGAGTCTGGTCTGAATGATGAGGGAATCATTCTATAGTGGGAAGGGGGATACACGAAATACAGGCCTACAATTCCCCCTATAAAATTTGGGACTAAATTCCTTATCTATTTTACTTTAGAATTCAAAGTTCAATTTCAGTATAAAAATTCGAAATTTTCAAAGTTAAATTCCTTATTCTTTTCAATGCAAGGTTTGAGCATGGTTTCGATTTGTTTGTTGTTTTACAACAGCACAGATGAAGCTTTCTGTTTGCGCCAGACATGGAGAATCGGGTTTTTATAAAAACCCAACTAATTTTGACGTTTCGAAGAACTATATATCAAAATCCTTTATTATTATAAGTGGAAAATTCCAGTGTTTTTGCGAAAGTGTAATACCCTTTATAAAAAAGACAAGATGACGCCAAAAAGAGGACACCAAATGGACTGATAAGAGTTTCCGTGGTTAGGAGAAGTTTAGTTTTCGGTACATTCGGGCTCTGAAATTGGTGTAGGACACACAATTTTTAGACAACCTAATCTTGGGTTGAGTTGAAGCTTTGTTGCACCTTATTTTTCAACTTGTATTTAAGTACCATAACAAAATTACTGTTTATTGATCGTCTTTGCTTATGAATCCAGACACCACCAGGCACTGTTCCTGTGGTGTTTAGGTACGCTCTCAAGGGAATTTAAACTACTCACAAAATCCGAACATCACTAAGACGATATTGTCACCAACAGAATTAAGGACTATTGATAGTTTCTTTTAGTCCTTCACTCCTTAACCATTTAGCTCCCACGATATCATTCCAATATGAATATCCCTTATGGTATATTGACGCTAAGCCACCAATTTTAAGGAAAACTCCCAGTATTATCAATTATAATAAACCACCCCTGTAGCAGAAGAGGGGTGGATCAGTTGCCCTCCATTCACAATTGTCTATTTAAAAGGACACTAACTCTTACAATATCCAAGAGAATGACCCTCATTCGAAGTTTTTACGACAACAGATGGCTGTCCATAAGTTTATATCGGATTCATATATGTAAAATAAGAGGTGTGGGTAGGGGGTCGTTCGCTCTCCAATCGCTTTGAATCTTAAAAAAGGCAATAGAAATTCTGATTATCAATTCAATGAACCCCCACCGAAGTTCCTAAGACGGCCTTTTCAATAAAAACTTTTTATTTTCAGAGTGTATAATGACAACCCTTGACCCGAGGGCTGGGCGGGGAGGCTCTCATCATCAAAGACATAATCTTCTGACTTTTATACTACTTTGAATAAAATGGCTACCTAAAAATTGTGATAGGATATGTTTTGGGAAATGATGCACATGCGAGAGAAGGATATAGCCTTACAATCACCTTCAGCCTTATAAAGGGCAAAGGCTCTTTCAGTTTCCAATCGAGTGAGTTTTTTTGAAGTCTATACAATATTTACTTTGTCCCCTGGCCTGAGAAAAAAAAGAAAAAAACAACGTTATCATCGCTCGGTTCTAAGAAAGCTGTATTGTGCTGCCTAATATGGTCCTTATAACGAAAAGTAAACTAATTTTTTTTTGTTTAACAAAAAACACATCCAAAAACAATCTAATCGAATTTGCTCTGATGCAATCACCAGTTACCTTGGTATTTTCAATAAAGTAACTCTATTAGTAACAGTAACAAAAATGGTATGTTGCAACATTTGTAATTTAAAATTGGCGGTGAGTTTTAAATGCTTTTAGTTTATTTTAAAATTTATTTATTTATTGTTTTCACTAAGTGCTTTTTGTACTTTATAAAGTCTGTGTGCTCTTAATTTATTTAACAGTTTTATCTTTGTTTTTTTTATTTTAATTAATGACGCCTTGTTTTTATATAAGCGAAATATCTGCGTTGTTTTTTTTTTTTTTTCTTTTGGCTACTTGCACATAGTCTCGTTGTGTCTGTTTTCTTCATTTTGTCTTCTTTCTTTGTGTTTTAATCAATGTGTGTAAGTAATCAAACTGTAATCAGTAATCAAAAGTAATCAGTAATCAAACTGTGTGTAAGGAATGATATGGCTCAATAGTAATTAAGACTCTGAGAAACATAATAACCAGAAACTCTGAGTCTTGACGACTACAAATAAACCAAAACAACTGAATGTTGAATGTTATTTAGAATACATCTATTTCATCAAGTTTAATGTAACCCATCTGAAGTTGGGTATAAAAGGTTGTTACAATCAAAAGTTTAGTAATGTTCCCATCGAAGATCTACTTAATTTATGAGAAATGAATAACACAACTCTAAAAAAATCAGGTAATCCTAATAAAAATCACCCGATCAGATTCAGAATATCAGAAACACTGCTGTATAGATAGGAAGCCCCTATGAATAAAATTTTCAGTTTTGTAGTTTGTCAAAAGAAAATCACAGAGGTTGGTTTATTTGTTTTATTTCTGTTTGTTTCTATGTTTCTGGGTTTTTTTTCTGGGTTTATTTTGCAAGCTATTAGTCTTAAAAGATAGAAAGAGAGCTCATTTAATTGTAAATAAAAAGTTCTTGTGTCTTTTTTAAGTGATCAAATATGTTGCAGGACAGCCATCCCCACCCCTCACTTTTTTCCAAGAAGTTATAATATTAAAATTTATAAATAGCTATTTTTTGCCTGAAAACAGCTATAAAAAGTTACTTAAAAGTACGAATCTTCTTTTCTCTTTTTTGAACCCCCGAGTTTTCTCTTGCCTCTTTCTGTGTGTCTATCTATATCTTTGTTGTTACTTCTGAAAAAACTTGTCTTTGAGAATTTTTTGCTCTTTGTTAAAAAAATCAATGTGGTAAGTGGAAATGAAAATGATATCTTATGTTTTATTCAATTTTTTAGAAATATTTTTTGTATACATAATGTATTTTCTATAACAGTTTATATTCAACGTGTTTTAAAATGTGGTATTTAAGAATTCTACTTCCGATAAAAAGTATTAACCTTTCATATTTTGATCTATTATAGGGGTAACTTTTTTTAATTTTTGAAAAAACGTCGTAAAATCTAAAGAAAGTTAAAAAATTGTGAGTAGAAATGAAGTTTTTAAGGATCAGGCATTCCTTACCTGTGGTATACGATGAACCAAAAGCCACGATACCTTACGAAAAATGAATACTTCCTATATATTGTGCTGCAATAAATAAAGGGAAACTTCTTATGTAGTTACTAGAACCACCAAGTCATTTGCGATTTTATTAGAGCTGTTTCATTAACTAAATTTTTTATAAGTTTTGTGACTTTAAGTGCAAATGCAAATTTACAACCCCTTTGAAGAGCAGAACATAATTTGCCCGTTTATGAAAAGAAAGAACATTTTTTTTCATTCCTATATTTACGGATTTTGGTATTAAATGTATTTGATATGCCGCAATTCAATTACCTCGTTTTGAGACCTTGATGTTTTAAATTTTTGTTCTACCTGTTTTGAAGGAGTCGATAGAGAAAGTTGCTGGTATATCGTCCTTGGGAAATCGTTCCAGATAAAAGTGTGACACCGGAAGAAGCTTTTCCTTAAGTGGTCGGCTCTTTACGTGTCTTACCGTGGTTAATTGGACCAATCTGTGTCCCCTCACGTCTGCGAATATAAATGGAAAAATATATGAGAGAGCTCGTTTGAGATAGCGAATTCATGTACTTTTAAAAAACAGTCATCGACGCTAAGCCAAAACTTTCATTGGGAGGTTTGAGTTATTCATATGTTTAGAGGCGCTGCCCACTCTATTAGACATACTTTAGATCTTTTAGAGTCTCACTAACGGTGTCTCAAGGGCACTAGCATATAGAAGGTATCCTTATTCAGATGTGAATCTGATACAGAAGTTGTAAAGTGGAAAAATCATGCTTGATGGAAGAATACTTTTGAAGTAAAAAGTCATTCTGATTTTTCTTGCACACGAGACTCTCGCTAGTTCAAAGTGGTTATTCCAAGAGATATTGGTAGAAAAATGAATCCTTAATAGACAAACTTCATCAACTCTCTTTACAGTTTCATTTAGAAAATAAAAATAGAGAGTTCACGTGACACCGTTGATTAAGTAAAATAAACTCCTTTGTTTTCTGTTTATTAAAGTTTATCATCAATGTATCAGACAACTTTTGGTTATATAAAGAACCTTCTGTAAGGAATGGGAGGCCTGTCTCGAACGCTTACGTTTAAAGATGGCTGATTGTGTCTGTCTATTGTCGGCAGAGTGACACAGAGGACGTACAAGGTTGTCTCCCATGTCATTTATGTAAATCTAAAAAGTTTAGGTCCAAAAACGCTACCTTATGAACTTTTTAAATTTGATAAATAAGAACACAAACGGTTTAAACAAATCTGATTTATTCTAAAAATATTTGACTATTTAAGAAACCTGATTTTATTAATGATACTTGATAATCTAAAAAAAAAGTGGATTTAGTTTTGACAAATTAGAACACACACGGTAAAAATTTATCAGGAGGTAGATATACCAACGCACGGCTTAAAATAAAGAAATAATATGATAGTTAGGCTTTTGCGTAACTTCAGAAGGGATGTATAATAGGACCCGCCTTATTGTTACTGAAAATTTGTAACAAAATAATCAAGGCAAATATTATTAATGAGGGAAAAAGCAGGAAAAGAACTTCACATATCTTGAGTTACAGTGAACTTTAGTAAAGGTTAATTTAGATATACTGTTACACAACACGATAAATAAGAATATACGAGCAAATGCACAACATACGAGTTGTTCACTAGTATTTGTCGTTGACAGTTCAAATTTGTTTGGATTTTTTGCAAATCCCAGATATTGGTGTATAGCTCACTTTATTGTTTGTTGGCTATTTGATTTTAGTTCTTTTAATTTTGGTCTTTTATTGAATTTTATTTAATTTTTTGGTGTTTTTGTTTTCATTTGTTTTGTTTTACTTTCCGCACTTGTTTTTTGATTTTTGTTTTTTCCTTCATTTTTTTATGTTTTTTGCGCTGAAGAAGAAAGGCGGTTGTTCTCTCGAAATATTCGCTTTCTGTGCTTTCTTCAGTATTTTCATTTGGATTTTAAAGAACCCATTTTGGATCGTTTTATTTTTCTATGTTATGGCAGGCTAATGTGGCTTGGGAAATTATTTATGACTATCTACCTTAGTTTTGCCCTAGGAGTGACGCATGGAAGGACGATTGATTGACTTATCTACTTATAAATGGACAGATATACAATCCTAATAACATCTTATGCCAGATTTACCTTTCACTAAATAGGACTACCTGTCCTGGTTTTTTATACAATGAGCCATTGCTTTATAATTACAACTACTTGATTTTAACTTGGTCGACGCCAAAGGCCTCAACCGAGTCAGTTAATTTTTTAAACAGTACAAAACCGTACGGTCTTACTGCCTCTGAAACTGGAGGCTCACTACCCTTATAGTTTTTTCGGTAATTCTAGATCAATTTAATTTCTCAGAATTTTCACACAATAGCTTTTTGGCCTTCTTTTGGCTAGAATTGTTGCTTCACAGCACAAAATAACTGAAGACACCACTTTGTTGGGCGGCAGACTTTTTGCCAAAATAAATATATATATGTCAACCATTTATTTTGTAGAACCAAGAGTTCCTTTAGAAACAAATGCGCCACCTTACAGCATTACTGCCCCTCTGGGATTCCTCATTATTCCTAAGAAATTTTTAAATGTTTTTTTTAATATAAGTTATATCCAGATCTGCTTCTCCCACCTCTGACCTCGGTTGCAACTGATCCAGCTTCAATTCTGCTGACTTCCACACCGGTTCAATCGAGTCAAGTCTGATGCAAAATAAAAATATGGCTCCGGCTGCGTCAGTTACGGGCTTCCCACTTCCGCCTTCTGATTTTGCAAATCCGATCCCTTCAATTTTACTCCAAAATCCGTAAATTCTAAGATTTTGGTTGTGGCTACCTCTGTGGTAATCTATGTCAGACCAACACCACCCTTTACCATGCATAGTCACAAATATGAAAATTTTTCGAACATTTTCATGTAAAAATATTCGTTTTTAGAAGAATTGATCGCTTAAACTTAATGAAAGAAATCCCCTGCGGTGTTTCTTCTGATGACTGCTAATACTTGAGGCCAGCGTGGTAGAATATACCACTCCTGGTGACCTCCTTCTGGTGCAAACTATTACACATAAGGTATTTCAAGCTTATCGCTTAAAAAATTTATTTATGAAATAAAAATGACCATTGTTTTTATTTGAATATTGGAAACTTGTAATTAGATTGCGATATTACAATGTTCCACGAAAGTTCCAAGTCCATGACACTCACAGGCTGACACAAAGCCACCTCTAGAAAGCATTTGCAAACAGAAGGAATTTTTGAGCATTTTCCTGCAAAAAATTTCTTTTACACTAGAATCGATTGCTTAAACTTAACGAAATAATACTCATTAGTGTTTCTTCTGATGACTCTTAGGAATTGAGGCCAACTTGGCGCAATTTACCAGCTTCAACCCCCCCCCCCAAAGACCCGCTTCTGGTGCACATTATCACACCTAGGGATTTTTAAACATTTTTTCCCTCAAAAATAAATTTATAAACTATAAATGACCATTGTTTTTATTTGAACTTGTTGCGTGCTTATTTTTGTTTGTAAAATTTGTTGCATACTGATTTTTCTCTTCATAAGACTTGTAAATAGATTTTTCTCTTTATGAAACTGTTTTTTTTTTGTAGAATATGATTACCTGCTTACTTGGTTTATGGAATAAGTTGCGTGCTGCCTTTGGTCCTGGAACTTGAAGAATGTTGATTTTTGTTGGTGCATGGTGCAAAACTTGGTGCATGTTGATTTGGTCTTTTTGAAACTGATTTTGTTCCTAGAACTTGTTGCGTGCCGATTTTTTTTCGTGGAACTGGTTGCCTGTTGATTTTTCTTTTCGTGAAAATTTTACATTAATTTTTATCCCTTAAAACTGATTTTG
The DNA here is from genome assembly GCF_032884065.1 of Artemia franciscana. Classification (NCBI taxonomy): domain Eukaryota; kingdom Metazoa; phylum Arthropoda; class Branchiopoda; order Anostraca; family Artemiidae; genus Artemia; species Artemia franciscana. The sequence goes on along the minus strand of NC_088864.1, from coordinate 31,658,614 downwards.
TTCATGGAACTTGTAGTAGATTAGGTTAAGTTTGAGGGACTTTACCAAGCCTGGCGTAACCTAAACTTAATCGACACATTGTAGGTTAGATTAAATTAGATTAGATGATGCGTCATCTAAAAATCATTATACAAGAAGTTTCACGAACAAAGAAAAATTCAGCATCTAATAAGTTCCATGAACAAAATCGGTTTCACAAGAAAAAAATCAATACAAAAGTGTCAAGGAGAGAAAAATCAATATGCAACAAGTTTCACGAATGAAAACCACCACACAGCAAGCCTTATGAGCAAAATTTAACAACCTAAAGTTCCACGAAAAAAGTCAGTTTCACGAGCAGAAAAATCATGGCACAAGTTTCACGAAATGAAAAATCAATATGTAACACGTTTTACAAACACAAATCAGTACAAAACAAGTTCCACAAATAGAAATCAGCATGAATAAAGCTTCCTTGAGAAAAATCAGCACAAAATGATTTCCATGAACTAAATGATTTTCAGGAGGAAATAAATCAATGTAAAAGTTTCACGATAAGAAAAATCTATATACAAAAAGCTTGAGAAACCAAAAAATCAGCACGCTATTACATCCAGGAACAAAAATCAACACGCAAGTAGTTCCGTGAACATAATCAGTTTCACAAAAAGCAAAATCAATGTACAAGTCTTATGAAGAGAAAAAATCAATATAAAACAGACTTCACGAGCAAAAATCAGTATGCAATAAGTTCCATGAACAAAAAATAAACAAACAACAGGTTCAATAAGCAAAATCAGTTTCACAAGAAGAAAAATAAATGCAAAACTTTCACAAAGAGAAAAATCAACATGCAACAACTTTCCCGAACAAAAATCAGCACTCAACAGGCTCCACAAACAAAAATCAACCCGTAACAAGTCTCATGAACAAAATGTTTTTCATCAGAAGAAAAATCAATTTACAGGTTTCACGGAGAGATAAATTAAATCAAAACGTTAAGTCAAACATAAATCAGAACGCAACAAGATCAGGGAACTAAATTAGCACTCAATAAGCTCCATGAACAAAATCAATCTCACGAAGAGAAAAATCAACATGCAAGAAATTTCGCGAACAAACATCAGCATGCAAGTTCTGGGAACAAAAATCATTATGCAACAAGTTCCGTGTAAAACATTTGTTTCCTGAGGAGAAAATTCAATATACGAGTTTCAAGAAGAAAAAAACAACATGCAACCTGTTTCACGAGCAAAAATCCGCAAACAACAAGTTCCAGGAACAAAATCACTTTGCATTATTTTCTGTATATCTTCATATATTTTATGTATGTTTTTTTCCGTATTTTAAGATTTGTTTCATTTTTCCTTAATATTTGTTTGGTTTCTTAAGTCCCATATATGAAAATTCAACTTCAAAGACAAAGTGGCAAAGTGATATGGGGGCTGCGGATGGTTAATACTGGCCAGGCATTACACTGGCAAAAGGGAGCAAGTGAAACTTTTTTTTTATTAACTACAAACATATTCTTGTTTTGATATTCTTTCTGAGATCGGCGGAACACATGTAGATTTTGAAGATTTTATCCGATTTTTCTCTGTATTTTAAGATTCGTTTTATGTTTCTGTACTTTTTGGTTTAATAGGTCCCATACATGGAAATCCCACTCCACAGACAAAATGGTCAGAAGGGGTCAAAGTGATAGAAGGAGGAGGGGTGGGGGTAATACTGGCCAGGCGTTACAATGTCGAAGAGGACCAAAAGGGACTTTATTTATTAACTACAAACAATTTCTTGTTTTGACACTCTTGCAGTTTGGCAGATAACTTTTAGATTTTGAGGGTTTTAGCCGTTTATTCTGTATGTTAAGATTATTTCCTTTCCTTTTACTATTGTTCAAATTAATAAGGCCAGTACATCAACATTCAACTTTACAGACAGATTGGCAAAGTGATATTAGGGCAGTACTGTCCAAGAGTTACATTAGTGAAGGGGGAAAATAGAGAATTTATTTTACTAACTCCTTACAAGTCCTTTTTTCTTGATATTTCTTCTAAATCCAACGTCATACTTCAATATTTTCAAGCTTCATCCTGAATTTGTCAATACTTTAATAGTTTTATCTTATTTTACTATTTTCTTGGGATTAGATATGTCCTAACACCAAGCAATACTTTTTAAAAGACTTTACAGTATCATTCAAAAAAAGTTTTTTCCAAGTTGGATTGCACATGTTTTTTCACTCCCTACATTGATTTTTGACTTTATGTATATCCCAGTACAAAGCAAAACTAGTGAAAGGGCCTTCTAAAATCATTTTAGTATAAGTTCTTTTATTCATATTCCTCCTAACACAATTTTTTTCAAATGGGAGTACACATCTTTTTCACACCCAGCATTGGTTTCCGACTTTATACATATCCCAAAACCTGGCAATACTTTGAAAAAGGCTTCAAAATATCATTTTGGAACAAAATCTTTTATAGTTTTCCCCATTTTCCCACTATACTGTGCAATATATGGTCATTGTGACCAAGTACTGTTGGAATGAGGATCTATGATGTGTAATTTACCAACATTAAACAAAGAAGATCCATTATTTATTTGCAGCTATTGCTTTGATAATAGTAGTTTTAAAAGGAAGTTAGGCGTGGCCTAACCTATAAGGCCCTAGCGGTGAGAATCGTTTGAAAGAACCCTAAAGTTTACTACAAGATTAACCTGATGCTGCTATAGTCAAATAAGAATAGTTCCAAAAATTTGTCACTTATTTACAGCAAAATTTGACAAAACTGGTTTTAAGAGAAAGGAAGGCGGCGTCTCGGTATAAAACACTAGCAGTAAGCATTTTCAAAAACGAACGTTAGGATTTACTACAAGATTAAGCTAATACTACAATAGGAAAAATAGACATATTCACCAAAATTTTGTCATACACATAAATAAATCAAGAAGACTAAATATTGAAAAAAGGAAAGCAAAACACAAAAGTATTAGAGAAGATAAAAAACTAAAGACGAATATTAGAAAAACAAAAATTAAAAGAACATTCAAATATTTAAAAATAAATTTCTTTATGTTAAAACATTAAAAATAAAATAAGTAAAACAGATATTTCTTGCAAAAGGCCACTTTAACCCTTTGTCGACAAGGCAATACCCGAACCCTCGCAGGAACAGATGGCCAATGACAAAATTCACCTATAGCATCCTATAGAATGACAGAGACCCCTACAGGCTGCCCGGAACAGAGCCCCATGTGCCCTATTAAACACAGAAAATAGTAAAAAAAATTAAAGAAATTTTATAATACAGAAAAAAAGTTAATGACCGTCAAAATCTTGATGTATTATGCCAAGTTTAGAAAGAATATTGAAAAAAACTTGTTTGTAAAAAGATGTAGTTAAATTATCCTTTTATTTTTCTTTATTAATGTTTATTTTTTGGGTTCTCTTGTGATTCTTTTGATTTTATGTTTACTCACAGAATTCGCAGCACAAGCAATATTTATTTTTTTCACATAAATTACCATAAGGAATTGAAAAATATATAAATATTTATGTTCTTCACATTCCCACTACTTTGATCTGTATTGTGTTTTCATTATTCTTAATAATGCCTTATTCGTTCAAAATATTTTAATTGTTTTTCTCAAGAAAGGTAAAGGAAATTTTTTTAAGTTTATGTTTTTTTCTCTCATTTGAAAAATTCTCTCTTTTCTTGAGCGCTGTTCACTTCTTGTAATTGATTCATCAAACCGATTCATGACGAAATTTTTGCAAACAAATTTGACAAATGAGCAATTAGGCATTGGTACATAACATAACCAAATGTTTTACATCACGTAAAGTCGTAAGCAGTGTTAATTATTAGCTCCGAAGTCTAAAGTTGGCTGTTTTTGTGAATAAATATCAAAAGAATACTTTTCTCTAATGGAAGTGAAGACCAGTTAGGCTTTTTGTTCTAAAGGTTCCCAGTCCAAACCAAAGTTTTATTACACCTCCCTTTAAAGTATTTGCAAGCGAATTGAATATATCCAATTCCTAATTGCAGCTATTTTACTTTCTGCTATCTTTGGATAATCTGAGCTATTTTTAATTAATATATTAATAGTAATAATTGTCAAGGTCCATTCTTTAACATTTTTGAATTTATGTTTTTTGCCAAAAGAAAGAGTATGGATGTATATTTATTCTTATTTCATTTTACCTTTGTTCTTCCCAGAAGTGATTATATCAAACTGATATTCCAACAAGATTGGGGGAGGGCTCATTCGAACAGAAATTCAGAGTTTTATTGAATATTTTTAAATTACCAGAACAATTGGAGGGCATTTAGCCCCTGTTCCCTCGCCTTTTACCCTAAAGCAATTGCTTTACCACCAGGTATAAAAAAAATTCCCTTCATTAATGATAAATTAAATAGCTAGTTTTCCTTTCTTTTTTCTTTCTTTTTCTTCGGTACTTGTGATACTCAAGCCTTATGTTCGTTTGATTCTTTTGTTCCTCCCTCTTTTTATATGTTCTTTTTTAATCCTTTTTAACGCTAACTTTATTTCACATTTTCTTAGTTTTTTTTTAATTTTTATCTCTGTAACCTTCTGAAATCTTACTGCTTAATATTTTTGGCTAACGAAAGGCTTTACTATTCTTATATTGTTATTATTGGTATTATTTTGCCAGTTTTTTAGTTGTGGTACTTTATGTTTTTTGTTTTTTTGGTTTTATGACTCTGAAATACGAATTTGGTAATTCGGGGCTTCTGGTAAACATTTTTTAAATTTAATATCTTATCACAGGTATTCAAAAAAAAATTTCGACAATATCATAGAGATGGCTAATCGCATTAAATTTAGTACTGATACTACTGCTGTGATAAATATTAACTAAGGGTATGTAGGTGCTATTTTTGGAGAAGTCTTAGAGGGGAAAGGTAAACTGAATTACAACACGCCATTCTAACACAGTTTTTCAAAAGGGTATGTCACCAGTATCTAAGCAACAGTTTTGTGTTAAAATTAAAACTCAAAAGGCTTGTTATGGAGGATATTTAACTTATCTAACAATTTTATTTGCATCAAAATACTACTGCTCATACTCCTACAGCTACCAATACTGCTACTGTTGTGATTAACGGTACTACTACTCCAACTAGTAAAGTTAACACTACTAATTACACTATTAATTACACTGCTACTGCTATAATTTCTGACGTTACTACTACTGCTACTAAAGCTAAACGTAATAAGCAAGAAATTTTAGGCAATATTGAAACTGTGTTGGACTAAATCAAAACAAAATATACCCACATAAGTTGTCAAGAAGACTTATCAGCAATGCTTCAGTAATGGTTGATGATATTAAGTTGAAACTTTCATCGTGTGTTGAAAGGGATTTTGAAAGAAAACTAAAGATTATAGTGGCATAGCGCTGCTAACGCTACTACTGCTACTTTAACTATTCCTACTACACAAGCTAAAGATATCAAGTTGAACATTTCAAGGGATACTTAGGCGGATATTGAACTAAACAAAAAAAAAACTATTATGATTTAGATTCTGAAAAGAATTACATTATTAGTTGGACATCTTAGAGGAAGTTTTGGTGGATTTTGAACTAGTTAGAACAAAATTAAATTTGAATTCTTTTATACTGATTCTATGGTTTCTGTAACTTAGGGAATCTTAGGGAATTCTTAAGGAAAGTTTCAAGTAAACAAACAAAAAAACTTCATGCATGCAGGTAATAATAGGCCGCAAAAGTAATATCGTAGGTAATGCTGCTCTATCATAGCTAGTGATGTCATTTACATTTCAAAGGACTTATGGGATTGGAAATTGAAAATTCTTTTGCCCTTTTTAAGAGTCAAAATTAATAAGAGTGCAATCAGCCTTCCTCTTTAACCAATAAATTTCGAAACATTTCAATTCAAAATATTAAAACAGCCATTTTGCTCAGCACATCTTAATGTTGTAGTAACTATATCTTTAGGATTACTGTTAGGTCAATCCCAAAGCTTCTTTCTGGTGGTCATTTTGTCAAACCAGTGTTCGTGAAGCTTTGAGAAGCGTCTTATTCAATTAGGATTTGAAAATTAAAGTTTCAAATGTTATAATGAAATATTAGCGAAGGTGAGCCAGCCACACTCCCCCTCCACATTCTTATTTTCACCATGACTCCAAATATATATGCCTTTTTTGAAAAAAAAATATAGTTTGGACACCACCAAACGACTCTCGCTTATGATATGATGCATCAAAATCCTTGAGGTAGAAGCTTTAAGTTATAGAAAATGTCTATTATTAACATTTACTAACTGACTCAGAGCTTAGATCCTCCAAAGCCAAAAATGGCACATGGGGGTCTACGAAACCTCTCCAGACATCTCAGAAATGAGCTAAAGCCATGATATCATCCCAATATAATTAGAGACACGGCTCCCCACTTCTTTGGTCCCGGTCGTACTGCCGTCATTAGCTGTATGTTGGTCAACTTCTTTTGTGTCTCCCCTCTGGGTACCAGTCAATAATGTCTTAGGGAATCAATCCTTTGACATACAAAATATATGACCAAGATAAATATAGTTCCATTAATCAGAAGGTAACTAATAAATCGATGACCAATTTTCCAACTGACTTCTATCCTGGTGACCTTTTCCTTCGACATCCTTCTAAGGGCCATGTTCTCAAAAGCTAGCATATGTTTTTTCCAGTTGAGTGTTTGATTTCCAGTATTTGCTTGCATAGAGGATGATTGACATTACATTACTATTTGGGAGTCGGAGCATTAAGCAAGGAGAGTAGGTACTGTGGCAGATTGGTTTCAACTTGCTAAAGGTCATTGTTACCTGTCTCTTTCTCCTCTTGATTTCATTACCTATTTCACCTTCATATACAATCCAGCTCCCAAGGTACTTAAATTCTTTGAACTGCTCAATTGCTTTGGCTTTGCATTTTAGCATCAGGGAGAGTCAGATATGACCATACTCTTTGTATTTCTAGCATTCACTAAAAGTCCCACTTTCCAGGTCTTTTCATCTATGGCAGTGAGTAGCAGCTGTCGTTGTTGATTCGCCTCTTCAAGAAGAGTAACGTCATCTACGAAGTCCAGATCAGAGACATTCAAGCTGCTAGTCTTCACCCATAAACTTGTAGAATGCTGCATATTATTGTCCATTACAATGATAAACAAGAATGGACATAAAACCCATCCTTGTTTAACCCCGGTTATTATCTTTAAGAAACGCTTGATTCCAATTTCTTTCCGTACGTAGCATTCAACTTTTTTATGGAGTGTCATTATCATTTTAACTAGTTTATCAGGTACTCGGAAATCATCATGTACTTATCAGTTACCTGATTAATATAATCGATAGCCCATTCAGAATCAAGGAAGAGCAGGTGCTGCTTTTGTTCTATTCTCTTGAATTTTCTACCATTAGTCTTAGAATGAAAATAAGATCCGAGCAACACGTACCAGGTTGGAATCCGTATCACTTATCTATAACGAGTAAACTTAGGGCTGCTCTTAGGCGTTCTAATATAACTATGGTTAGCATTTTGCTAGACACAGATATTAGGTTTATGTCTCTCTAGTAGTCACAGACTAGCGTATTGCCTTTCTTGAAGAGTATTACCAGTACATCTTAGGTTCAATCTTTTTGAATTTTTTTACTACTCCAGATGGCCCCAAAGAGAGTAGTCCAAACGGTTTTGCATGCTCAAAGAGACGCATTCAGAATTTCCTCAATTATCCCATCGACTCAAGGTGCCTGTCCCTTTTTCATTTTTTCTACAGCTTCCATCACTTCTCCAATGCTCAGGTGGTCACCATAATTTTTTGAAAACAGTATATCTGTTAATTATAGATTGTCAGGTCTAGGTCAATTTAAAACTTTCAAAAAATTCGAGGCTTATTTCTTGTCATCTTTCTGTGGATCCGAGATTATATCCCATTTCATGTCTTACAAGGAAACTTGGGCTTGTTTTCGCTCTGAAAATCTCGTTTGTTAGTTAATACACGTTTTCGAATCTCCTTTCTTAGTAGCTTCCTTTGCAAGTGCTACTTTTTCCTTTATATCGTTTGTTTTGTCTTTCCTTGCCAATCTTTTAACCACCTTATCCTCTCCTTTGTAATGAAACTGTAACTTAGTTTTTGTTCAGGGCTTAAGGTGCTTAGAATAACTGTCCAGGTCTCCTTGCGTTTACTGATACATTTTCTTTATTTAGTCCTTACTTGTTTGACACTAGATTCTTCAGCTCCATTGATCAGTTTTTGCATGTATTAATATGCGGAAGCTTCTACAGATATAACAATAATTCTTCTCATTGGTGTTGAACTATTTGTATGTTTGGCGTAGGTTTTTGGCCTCAGAGCTTTCAGTTTAATTCTTATTTGTTAAAAGTCAGTATTTTTTAAAGAAATGTGCCAAAAAATTTAAGAGAGGAAAAATAAAACTTTAATTATATAGTGAATATAAAATTACTTAACTATATAAACTATATGATTGTGTGAATAGAAAAAACTTAAAACTGTTTGGTTGTTATTCTGAATATAGATCCATTTTATTATTATTTCATTTTTAAAAAGGACCAAGAATGTTTTACACCGAGTCCTGACTTTATCCCAAAATGGCGATAGGGGAACGCCCCACCGATATTTAAGGTGCCTCTATGGAACAGACCAAGGGGACCTTGTTCCTGAGGATCCATGATAGAAACTTGACCATCTTTCCCCGGGACCGTAAATACAGGTGGAGGAGGAAGAAGGCACCCAAAATGTAAATTCAGCAGGGCCCATCTCTGTGTTTACACGTCCTGTGAGTTACAAACCTTCTTTTTTGAATGGGTTAAATTTCAAGGGGACGCAGATGACTATTGTGATCTTCTATGGGTGGAGACCAAACGCATGGCGTAGGATCCAGATATTTGGAAAAAAACCTCTGCAAAGGTCTGCCTTAACCCTATCGAGGTACCTAGAATATTGGGGATCTTGAAGTTAGCCCAAATCCTAGCTAAGGAGTGGTCCCCCTCAAGGAAACTAAATTCTAGCAAAATTCACGGCATTTATTCTGGATTCTTATTAATGAATAATTCTTTTGGGATTGTTCTGTAATGCTGGGCGTATTTGGGCTGAAAAACCTCTTCCTATCTAATTTGTCAAATATGGGATGCCTTCCCAGAGCAGTAGAATATTTGGAGGCGTGGACATATAATTAGTCAAAGACAATAGACTGGAAATTGTCTATGTGGGATTTTTACTCTTGTTTATAGAAGAACATCACCAAGTGCTGAAAACCATGTTGTGACCAAGAAAGGACCAGGATTTCAAAAGGACTCCATTCACACTTGAGTTCCCAGGGAAATTTTGCTGTCTGGTTTTAATTTGGCTTAAGGGTTTTGGGATAGACTTAATAAGATGTGCTGGTTCCCGTCCAGCAAAGGTATCCTGGCCCATTGCTTTTCCCAAGGCCAAATTAATTTGAGTGATTTAAAAAATATAGAAATTTTAACTTGAGATGTTACTAGGTTAACAAATAATTATAGGACTAATATTTTTAGTGCCGAGTTGAAACGATCTGAACTAAGCTTATTTTGAGTTTCAGGAACTGATATCCTAATTGTAGGAAGCATTAAATTTGGTGATAGACATTTTATTTACTCAGGCAGGATGGATAGGGTACATAGATAGGGAGTAGGACTCATGATGAATAAGGACGTTGAAAGTCTTCTTTTGGCTGGGAGATTAGTACTAATAGAACACTTATCGCTCAATCTACGAGTAAAAAGTTCAGATTATCGGTTAGAACAGTATATGTCCCAGTAAAACTAAGTGGGAGAAATACTGACTGTAGAACTGAATGCCAAAGATGAATTTTATTTACAGTTACAGGAGCAAATAAACAGGGTCTAGGAAGAAATATTGTGTTTTTCTTTTGAGATTTTAACATACAGGGCGGTAAAAATAGGTATAGGTGATTTCGTAGACTAAGTAATCTTGGTGTAGGAAAAGAAAACAGTACAGGCTACAGACTCCGGCAATTTTGTAGGTATATCAATTTAATTGTAACCAATAGAGTGTTCGGTCATAAAATGGCCCATAAGTTAACATGATATTTAACTTATGACAAGACAGCAAGCCTTATTGACTATTTTATTATAAGCCACAGACAGGCAGGATCAATAAAATATACTAGGGTATATAGGAGTATTGTTATTGATATTGAAAGTAAATATCACCATATAGCATCTGGGCTTGGTTTGCTTTGATGGGCGTTTTTGGGCTAAAAAACCTCTTCCAAGCTAATTTATATACTAAGGGCCGCCTCCTCATAGTAGCAAACTATTTGTAGGCATGGATATATATGAATATATAATATTACTGTAGGCTTGGGACTGTCTGTGCAGCATTTTGACTCTTGTTGATACAAGAGCATCGCCAAGTGCTAAAAACCATGTTTTGACAATAAATACCACTCATTTAGGGGTTTCATGATACTCTACTTTCATAACAACAGCGTAGACTAGAAATATTTCCAGAAAGCATAAGAGAGTAGATATCAGTCTCACATTCCTGATGCATTTTAAAAAAATTCTTTTTCACCCACCCCTCTGTTTATGACCTTTGTTATTATATATCATTTATTTACTCCCGCCATTCCCTTGTTTCCTCCTTAGAACTAATTTTATATTTATCTTATGGTTCAATAAGAACTGTAATGTTTTGGCATTAAAATACACCCTTTGAGGTATCCTCCCTACTCGTTAACTACAGAGTACTCAAAGGATCCTATTGGAGAAGTTCAATGCCTTTTTAAGTTTGTAATTTTTCAATTGCTGACAAAGAATATTTGTTACAGGGAAACACACGGATATTTTTCAGGGAAAGTTTTCTGCAGGGGGAAGGGTCGAGGGATTTTCTGGGGGAATTTTCAGTGGGTATAATTGGGAATAATTTTCTTTCAGTCAAGATGTATTTTCCGTTTTGGGAATTTTCTAGGTGGATGTTTCCCGCCTTGGGGGATTTTTTGGGGCCGATTTTCTCCGGACGAATTTCTTCTGGGGTGAAATTTTCCACAGGGGGGGAGTATATTTTGGAAGTTCAAACGCCTAGAACTATCTGAACAATTGGCAAAGGTTTTAGCTTGCAGATCTTCTCCTGTTTGTTTTTGGGCGGGAGATCTACTCACCCTGAAGGACACAGCTACTGGATGTTTTGACTCTGAAAATTGGTCGAAGTTAGACTGATTAAAAAAATTGAAGAAAAGCTTTAAGCTTTAGACTATATAAATTTCTGGAAAAAAAGTTTAACTTCCACTATAATTCACTCAGCCTTCTATCATTCCGTGGATTTTTTCCATTTGCTACTCTTGTTCTCACTGTTTATTACCTCATAAATTGAATCAATGGTGACGAAATCAAGAAACAGAAACACACTAAAAAGACGTATAATTTGGGCTATCCGTTTCCGCAATAAGGATGGGATAGGGTAAAAAAGATATATTTTACTATTTACAAAACAATTCTGAGAACAATCAACGTCCCTGAAAAAATAGTTTTTTTTGTGTCTGGGAAGATAAATAATTTATTTCGTGATTAAACCAAAAATAGGTATTTCACAGAAAAAAAAACAATTAAAAAACACGAACACAACACAAAAAAACAAGAGCTAAGAGCTCATATGGCACTTGTGACGAGGTCGGAGGAGCCAATGGCCAAGAGCTCATATGGCTTGAGCTCTAGCAAAATTCTAAGAGTCAATAGATTCATTTAAAAGGAAAATCAGAGGCTTAATGCCGTTCGGACTTTGAAATAAGAACTCTGAGACATGATGTCCTTCTAAATATCAAATTTCATTAAGATCCGATCACCCACTCGTAAGTTAAAATTACCTCATTTCTTCTAATTTTTCCTCTCCCTTCAGCCTCACAGATGGTCAAACTGGGATAAACCACTTATTATAGCCAATTTATGCAGGTTCCTGACACGTCTACCAATTTTCATCGTCCTTGCACGTCCAGAAGCACCAAAGTCGTTTAAGCACTGGACCCCCACCTAAATTCCCTAATAAGAGTGGAACAGTCCGGTTACGGCAGTCATGTATCTACGAGATTTGCTTATTCCACCCACCAAGTTTTCATCCCAATCTCTCCACTTTAAGCATTTTTGATGATTTCCAGTTTCCCCCTCCAACTCCCCCCAATGTCACCAGACCTGATCAGAATTTAAAATAAAAGCTTTAAGACATGAGTTTCCTCTAAATACCAAATTTCATTAAGATCTGGTTACCCGTTCTTAAGTTAAAAATACCTCAATTTTTCTAATTTTTCCGAATTAAACATCCCCCCCAACTCCTCCAAAGAGAGCGAATCCATTCTAATTTTGCCAATCACGTATCTAGAACTTGCACTTATTCTTTCTATTAAGATCCATCTCCATCTCTCCAGTCTAATCGTTTTCCAAGATTTTCGGTTTCCAAAATTTCCGGTTTCCCCCTCCAAGATTCCTATTTTTCCTCAGGCTCCTATGTTCCCAGATCCAATTCGAATTGAAAATGGAGCATCTGAGACATAAGATCCTTCTGTATATCAAGTTTCATTAAGATCCAATCACCCATTCGTAAGATAAAGATCAATTTTCACGTTTTCCAAGATTTTCAGTTTCCCCCTCCTACTATATGAATGTCACAGGATCTGGTGGGTGGTTTTAAATAAAAGCTCTGAAGCACAAGATCCATCTAAATATTAAATTTCATTAAGATCTTGTCACCCGTTCGTAAGTTACAAATAGCTCATTCCGAATTACTCCCCTCCCAATTCCCCCAAAGTGAGTAGATCCCCCCTGGTCATGTAACTCACGTATCTTGGTTTTGTGGTTATTCTTCCCACCAAGTTTAATCCTGATCTCTCCACTAAGTCTTTTCCAATATTTCGGGTCCCCCCTTCTCCCCCCAATGACACTGGATCCGGTCAAAATTTAAAATAAAAGATCTGAGTTACGATTTCCTTCTAAGTATGAAATTTCATTAAGATCCAATCAATCCTTCGTAAGTAAAAACACCTCGTTTTTTCTAGATCTTTCAAAGTCAACCCTCCCCCAACTCTCCCAAAGACAGCGGATCCGTTTCGGATATGTCAATCACGTATCTAGGACTTGTGCTTGTTTTTCTCACCAAGTTTCATCCTGATCCCTCGACTCTATGCGATTTCCAAGATTTTAGGTTTCCCCTTCAAACTCTTCCTAAAGTCACCGGATCCGTTCGGGATTTAATCAGAGCTTTGAGACACGATATCCTTCTAAATATAAAATTTGATTCAGATCCGTTTCCCGTTCTTAATTTAAAAATACCTAATTTTTTCTAATTTTTCCGAATTAACCGTCCCCCAACTCCCTCTCCCCAGATGGTTGAATCGGCGAACGACTATTTCTAATTTAATCTGGTTTGGTCTCTTATACGCCTACCAAATTTCATCGTTCTAGCTTATCTGGAAGGGCCTAAACTAGCAAAACTGGGACCGACAGATAGACCAACAGACCGACAGAATTTGCGATCGCTATATGTCACTTGGCGAATATTAAGTGCCATAAAAAGAAAACACACCATCGAAAACAAAATATAAACATTAACTAGAAGTTAAGTCTCTTTGTGCCGAATAAAAATCTGTTAACAATAGTCAGAACTCTAATATTTCTGATTATTAGTGATAAAGGAAACGCCATGCTTATTTTATATTTACTTAATTCAAGCTCCATTACTATGCGTGCTCAATACAAACACGTACACAATACAAAAAAAGAAAAAAATCCAGCGAAAACACAATATAAGTACTAAGTAAAAGTTAAGTCCCTTTGTGCGGGATAAGAATCTGTTTACAATAGTCTGAACTCTATTATATCTAATTATCAGCGATAACAGAATGGCATACTTATTTCATAATCACTTATTTCATAATCACTTATTTCAAACTCCATTACTATACTGCTTTACAATAAACAGGGCAATCAAATAGAAGATGACTTATTGTTTCCATTAGACCGCACAAGTAAATTTGAGAATGAGCTTTCCCAATTATATTTAAAAAAGAAGCAATCCACTATGCCCTGTAATAAGCTTTTTAATCTGCTATCTGGGTGGATTTTTGCAGCAGAGATAAGGTTATTGTTACTTTCAAATAAGTTAGCCAGCCATGTGCTAACAAAATTTTTAAACTCATCGAACATTTTGTATACAAAAACTCATTTAAAAATTTACGGTCTATATGAAAGGGCTGAGATGCACTAGAGTCATTAAAGGAAAGACCCAAAAAATTTGCAATAATTTGTCGGTATAATCGGTATAATTTTTGGGTAAATTTTCGTGGAGAGGGAAATTAGAAATCCTGGCATGATTTGAGATTAACAATTTTATATTAAGTCACAAACTTTAACTTTGATATTTACAAGCTATAAAATATAAACAACTCTAACAACTTATAAAACAAACAAAAATTTTACGGAAAGTAAAAAGCAACATTAGAACTTAAAACGAACACACTATTTCATATAGGAGGGGTAATGCCTCTTCATCACTCCTAGCTGTACAAAGAGGAAGTCTGAATCGGACACAAAATAATTTTTGTTCTTTTTAAATCTTAATGTTGCTCCTTTAACTCATTTAATAATTACTTACTTAATATAATTGTTTTACTTAAAAATAGAAGGAGTATTTTACTTTATAGCCCAAAACTAAAATATTAAGATTTCAACTTTATTAAAAGTGCTAGTCTCTTTTTATCTCTTTTAGATCCCCCCCTCTTATTTCTCACTGCCAATATTTTTGTCTCTCTGCTATCTGTGTCTTTTTGTTAAATCTGCGAATTCTAGTCATTGACATTTTCAATACTTTTCAAGTCTTTTGTAATGAAATCAATATTTTGTCGTATGTAGATATGAAAGTTATATCTTAAGTTTTTCACTAGCTGTTCTATAATTTGGAAACCCGGTATTATTCAATATATATTTTGGATATAAAATTGATATCTTAAGTTTTACCTATTTTTTCTATTGCTTAGAAACCTTTTGCTATACAAAAAATGTTTCCTATAACAGTTTTAATCAATAGGTTCTAAAATACGGTTTTTAAGAACATAACTTTCTGTAAAAAATAATAGCCTACCATATTTTGATCTGTTATTTGGGTGTCTTTTTACTTTTCTAAAACAGTGTCGCCAAATTCAAGAATAGAAGAAAAGTGTACGATGAGCCACAAGCCATGGTACTTGATGAGTAAAGGCCTATTTCTACATATCATAAAAAATAAATCAAGGAAATAAACTTATAGAGTTAATAAGACTTCAAATTATTTCGATTTTATTATAACAGTCTTATTAACTGCATTTCTTATAAGTTTTGTCACTCTTTATGTACCCTCTTTGGAGACCAGAACACAATTTATATTTTATGGAAAGACATGACATTTCTTATTTCAATAACCACAGCTTAAGGTACTTAAAGGAAGCTGATATTCCGCCCTTTAAATACCTCGGTTTGAAACCACAAGGTTTTAAATTTATACTCAATCATCTTTGTTAGGAGACAGTAGAGGAACTTGCTAGAGTAACGTGCCCAGGAATATTGTTCAAGATAGAATTACAATGCTGGATGAAGTTATTTCTCAAGTCCTCGGTTACGGGCGTGTCCTCCCTTAGATAATTGGAAGGAACTTCTGCCTTCTTCTTGTTAATTTTTTCTTGTTGTTTTGAATTAAAATAGCCTAATTTCTTACCCCCTTACCTGGTGTTCAATCCACTCCTGATGCTCGGCCACTAGACTGTCTAATGTTGAGTTTTTTCTCTAGAATTCATATTGAATTTTCCAACAGATAATAAGAGGTTAATAGACCTATGCAAGCTCAAACTCGTTGGATCATTATCTGGGCTTAGGGAAAGTATAACAGTGGATTTACTGGTGGAATTGGTGGATTATTTCTCGGAATGCTCCAGAGCAAAAGTATATACAGAAAAGTAATGAAAATATTCCAGCTAGTTTTGTGCAGCATGATTTTTTTAAGAACATAGACAACGAATTCACATGATCCAGGACACTACAGGTTCGATCCGATAAATTTGGCATTTCTCTACTGTCTTCATCTAGACTTTAGAACTAGGAAAAAAAAATAGCAAGAAATTCAGTCTTTTCCTGTGGATCTTGTAACAAAATACTGCTAATTAATAAAGAAGGAACTGGCCCACATTGTGGGCCAGTTTTTCCTTTTGCAAAATCTGGGTATGCCAAATCACATTAAGGGCATTCTCGCACGTGTTGATGAATATATCTTGAAATGACAGCATCGTGGTCACTTGTGAAAGCGTGATCTTCTACGTTGAAGGAGTCAGAGGGATCTATACGGAAGAACTCAAGACAAGATGATCCATTTTGGCAAGTATACAAGTCCAAATCAGTAAGTTGTTCCCGTCCTTTTGACAGATATAGATAATACAATTATGGCCTTCCTTGTCCGTATTTTTGCTTTAAAGCCTAACGTCACATTCGATGCTAAAGTTTCCATAGAGGATAATAGTTGACTTAATGTTCTTGCACTGAATGTAGTCAAGCAAGATTTCAAGGCAGCAAGTAATCTGGCAGATTAGAAGGTTGTACATTCTACATTAAGTCACAGATTCATTTTTGAGGATAACTCTATTCCCACAGAGCTTCTTCGTCTATTGAATCTGGTACATTTAGGCATGAATATGGTATAAGGCTCAGTAGATATACACTAATACCTCCTTTTACATAACGAGTGGCACATAACGGCAAAACGAAATTGACTCAGCCTGAACTAGAAAGGAAGCTCCCGGCAAAACGTTTTTCATCTGATATAAAAAAAATTATTTCGGAAATTTAACTGGAAATTTTACAATAAAGTGTAACGAAAAATCAGTGTGAAGTCCTACCTAGCAAAAGGTCCTTGTAAATTTAGGCTCAAACTTTTTTATACAGAGGCTTCCTCGGGACAAGCTGTAATTTCAGCTGAAGTAATAGGTACCTCTGCTCTCTTATACCTTTTAGTAGGACTTCATGCCATCTACTGCTCGTATGAAACGATAATGTTGTTAACTGTTCGGCCAAGTTTTTCAGCCGGACCATTAACCTCTTAAAAAACAATGGCTAGACAAAGACTATTTTGTCCCGAATGTAGGCTGAAAGTCTTTTCAAACTCTGTGAAATGTGGAGGGTGCAATTGATCATTTCATGCAGGAGCGGAAAAATGTGCCAGAATCTATAGAGCTAATTGGAATGAGAGCTAGTGTTGTGCTGACTACTTCTCTAAGAAAATACCAATCAATCTGATAAATTCTTTTAATTCAACTGTTTTATCTTCACCTCACCATCCCTCATTCTCCAAATTCAAAAGCTAGGATGCTTAACATCTTAAAAGAGCTTAAATGAAAGGTACTCCCCACTTCGCAGAAGTTAACACTAGCCTCTCCCTGTTTTACAGAATGAAGTGACGTCCCCCCTCTTGAAGTTTCTTGTCAGACTGAGGGCCAGGCCATTCTTTACGTCGACCCATCCTATACTCTTAACACCACCATTGGAAAACTACTAACCTGCTCCATGAGGCATCAGTTAAGACCGAACCTTACTCATATGTTGCCAATGAAAATTTAACATATCCAAACCCCTTTGATAGAGATTTTGCTTGCAAGACAAATCTTGCTTTTCATAAACCATTAAAAGACAACTAGAAGAGTTATTAAGCTACATTTTGACCGTTATTTCTGAAGCTCCATCTGCAACTCAAAACAGTTATATAACAAAAAAATGAACTCAATCAAGTGAAAATAAAAAATTCAGAAAATACTATATTGCCCTTTTTAAATTCATTTGACAGGTCAATGGCATTTGAACCAGTGACGAACCAGGTGACTAGCAATGACATTGACCGGAAAGGAAAAGTTAATAGCATTGAAATAAAATCAATTTTTCATGAACATAAAAATTCCAGAGACAAGAGGTTTTTGCAGAATCCTTTGCAGATATAAATCTGTTTATGAGCAATTTATGGCAAAGGAAAGTAAAGGAAACGGAAGAATTAGCTAAAAAAATGGTGATCAGCGTGTAATTGAAAATAAAAAAACTAAATAAGTTTCCAAGGACTTTTTGCGTGCAAAATTTATTCCCAGAAGAAGATCTAATCGGCTCAATATTTGTAAATGTTTTCCGAAGGGTTCTTGCAATAAGAGTTTGTGCTCGTTTGACCTTGTTTCAATTTGTTCTGTTCTTATGTTGGGTTGTTGTTTCGGTTTTGACAAGTATCATGTTTAATCCCAAAGTCTTTTAGTAGGTTATTCTCTAGGCCACAAGCTAAACCTTCGCATGTGTACGACGGTAGTACTAAGAATTTGACAAGAAATGGTGATGGACTTCAGAGGGAGGCCCCAGCCTTTCTGACTATGATCTTAGTTCGTAGCCCCTGTACCAAGGTCAATACAACTCGGCTCCTCTGGAGCTCTCCCGGACGCGTCCGACTTCTCCCGGGTACCAAATGCCGGAGTCTTATATACTCACCAAAACTTTCCTCGCAAACATTTTCGTTCCCCTTCCGTGTCAACCCAACCCACTTCCCCCACCTCAGTCTCGTTTACAACACCAGACAGAACTCTCACTGAACAACAGCAACTAACAGCAGCCATCCCACTTAGTAACAGGTTTTCACTCACTAGAAGAAATTGATCTTGTAGAATCGTTTGAACACCAGGAAACTTTTTCCACGGGCTCTCTCAATTTATCCCCAACTTTTAAAACTGAACCTCTTCCCTTTCACTTCAAAAACCACTTTGTAGTCATCCAACTACTAGGCAATGATCTTAATAAATAAATAATAAATAAATTGATCTTAAGCCTACCCATAGCATCTCCATCTCTGCAAAATATGATAAAATCCAGCCAACCCCAGAAAGTGTTCATAGACCTCCTTCCCTCTGACTTCTATTTCAAATCGTTTGCCAGAGAAAAAAAAAGTGTTTCTAGTGCTCATAATAGAGAACATAAAAATAATTAACTAAGTTACCATTTCCCTAGGCTGTTATTAAGTAATGCAGAAAGTCTTAATTTTGAAAAACTTATTGGGTTGGAAATTTCGGTGAATAAGCTAGCATCAGATTTAATTTTTATAACCGAGGTTCAGTCCCAAGACCTGGATACCCTGAAGATTGCTCAGTTTAATGAGTTTATTAAACTCTTACCATATGATCATTACCTTGGTAATTAATATTAAAGGGTAATGATTTCTCGTCAAGATAATTTGTCATCAAGGGAAGTTAAGGTTCCAGGAATAAATGAATATGATGAAATAATTTGGATTAAAGTTGAACCGAAAGTTCTACCACGTCCATTAACTATTATTATTGTTGGCTGTTTTTATTATGCATCGGGCTAAAAATTTGAGCAGAATTAAGATTTCATGGAAATACTCCATACATCGCTTGATTACCTCCAGTCTAAGCATCCAAACGCATGGATTCTACTTACCGGTAACGGAAATGAACTAAATACAAGTCATCTTTTTTAGGAAGCTAATTTAAAACAACTTGTTAATATCCCATCCACAGAAGAAGGTACTCCCCTTGACATTATTTGTACAAACATGCATGAATTCTATCAAAGATCCAATTCTCTCCCCCCAGTTGGTGGCAGTTACCATTTTACGCTTTTGCTAAATCCGTTACAAGATCATATCTTCAGGCATAAATTTGATGTATTTAAGTATCGACCTATTACTGATAGTGGTCTACTGAATTTCAGTACCTGCCTTTCAAAAGAAAAATGGGAAGATGTTTTTGCTGCGGACGATTCAAATAATAAAGCCGAACTTTTCTAAAGAACTTTGCTCAATAGTTATTTCATTCATTTTCTAGAGGTCAAAAAGAAAAAAT
This sequence comes from Artemia franciscana, assembly GCF_032884065.1. Taxonomy (NCBI): domain Eukaryota; kingdom Metazoa; phylum Arthropoda; class Branchiopoda; order Anostraca; family Artemiidae; genus Artemia; species Artemia franciscana. The sequence goes on along the minus strand of NC_088864.1, from coordinate 31,638,719 downwards.
ATTCTAATGATAAAGCATATATAAATGATGCAGGAAAAAGGTTCTGTTCTTCAAAATTAATACCGTTCCACCAAAGAAAAACTGAAAAAGCTAACCTAATCATAAAATAAATAAAGACGCATATTCAGAAAACTGCAGCCCAGTATTATTAGAATAAAGTAAGTGAACTCTTTAAAGCACAGCCGAAGCAGTGGTATAATACAGTGAAGAAAATTAGTGGTAAAACAGTCAAAATGTTGACTACAATCTTGATGTTTCCCCCGACACTACTGTTAACTCATTAAAAAAACACCTTGCTACTATTTTACAAGCCCTTCCAGCTCTCTCATGTCATATTCCTCCACCCCCAGCACCAGGCCAGAATATTTCTTTAGTACAACCTGTTGATGTTGAGGTGAAAATTCGTAAACTAAGGAGAACTTCAATATGCCCCCCTGTTATTTCAATTGTTTAGGAAAAGAAGTTTCTGATAAGTTATCAAAACCCTTATCAAATATTTTTTAGAAGTGGTTTATTCCCTAAGTGTTAGAAAAAAGGATACATTACACCCATACAGAAGAAAGGTGTTAGATTAGTATCTTATGGATTTCGACCAATTACCTCAACATCTATATTCTTTAAGCCGTATGAGAGTTTCGCAGCAGATTAGTTTAAAAACATGATCCTTGTACTTATTAAATAAAAAAAAACTAATTTTTTTAGCTGAAAGTAAGGAGCGACATTAAAACTTAAAACGAACAGAAATTACTCCGTATATGAAATGAGTTGTTCCCTCCACAATCCCTCGCTCTTTACGCTAAAGTTTGATTCTTTGCCACAATTCTACTTTTTAAAACAATTAAAAGCTTTAGCGTAAGAATTAACTTACGTAACAAACTTTCATAACCTTATATTTTTATTATGTATACGAGGGGGTTTGTACCCTCGTTAATACCTCGCTCTTTACACTAAATCGCAAGTTTTGTCCCAATTCTTTAAGAATGACCCCTGAATCAGAAAGGCCGTAGAATAAATAGTTGAAATTACTAAAAATACTTTAGCATAAAGAGCAAGGTATTTATCTCTTCCTAAATACCTCGCTCTTTATGCTAAATTATTTTTAGAACCCCTCATATGCGTAATAATCTCTGTTCGTTTTAAGTTTCAATGCTACTTCTCCCTTTCATTTGAAAAAACGTTTTCATGTTTATTTTTCATTGTTTTCTTATAGTAATGCTAGAGAATCCGTCGCCCTTGTCATTGAATTTTTCTTCCCCCATGACAGATTCCTCCAAGGAAAGATCCTCCAACATAGCCCACCCCCCTCAGCCCCACCCCCAAACAAAATAAAATACCCCTAAAAACGTCTGTACACTTCCCAATAACCATTACTATATGTAATGGTTAACTGGTCAAACTTTGTAACTTGCAGCCCCTCCCCCAGGGATTGTGGGGGAGTAAGTCATCCCCAAAGACACAGTTATTATGGTTTTCGACTATGCTGAACAAAATGGCTATCTAAAAATTTTGATCCGTTGACTTTGGGAATAAAATGAGCGTGGGAGGGGGCCTAGATGCCCTCCAATTTTTTGGGTCTCTTAAAAAGGGCACTAGAACTTTTCATTTTCGTTAGAATGAGCTCTCTTGCGACATTCTAGGACCACTTGGTCGATACGATGACCCCTGGGGAAAAGAAAAAAACAAAAAAAAAACAAAAAAAAAACAAACAAATAAACACGCACCCGTGATTTGTCTTCTGGCAAAAAATTCAAAATTCCACATTTTTGTAGGTAGGAGCTTGAAACTTCTACAGTAGGGTTCTCTGATACGCTGAATCTGATGGTGTCATTTGTGAGATCGTTAAGATCCCACCACTTTTAGGGGGTGTTTCCCCCTATTTTCCTAAATAAGACAAATTTTCTCAGGCTCGTAACTTTTGATGGGTAAGATTAAACATGATGAAACTTATATATTTAAAATCAGCATTAAAATGCGATTCTTTTGATGTAGCTATTGATATCAAAGTTCAATTTTTTAGAGTTTTGGTTACTATTGAGCCGGGTCGCTCCTTACTATAGTTCGTTACCACGAACTGTTTGATTGATAAACAAAAAATTCAGAAACATAAGAAGCTTATCACCGACACATTACCTAGTCAGTCTCCTTGATACTGTATATAAATTACTTGACGAGCCAGATACATGGCTCAATCTCCTTTTAATTGACCCCCAAAGTCTTTTGATCTAGTTAGTCATAATGGATTAGTTGGAAAAATGTTGAATCAATTTAATGTCCCGTATTTTGTAGACAATAGTTTTGCATTTCTTCTATCAAATAGGAGTCAAGATGTTAAGTATAAAAACGTTTATTCTGATTCACTCCCAATTTCTTGTGGAGTTCCGCAGGGTACGCCTTTAGATCCTTTACTATTTTTGATAATGATTGACAATCTTGCTAACGAGTCAGCCAGTCGATGGAAGTTTGTGGATGACATATTATTGCTCGAAAAGTGTAGATTAAATATTATGAGCAGTTGAAATTCTCAAAGACGGTGCAAGTGAAGCAGCCTAGCCAAAAATGAATGTGAACTCCCATAAATCTCATATTCTGACATTTAGTTATCTGAAATCAAACCCATCATATATAACCGAAACAACTAACGAAATAATTATAACAAAAACTAAGCTCTTAGGGGGTCGCACTGAATAGCAATTTGAAATGGGATGCCCATATTGGCTCTATTGTTAAGCCGGCTAGTACATCTCTGTGTCACCTTAAGCTATTTACTAAATCTTCGCGGCCAAAAGCACATATCCTCCACCTTTATGCATCTTTATCCATCCACAGCTTCAGTATCCTTACTCAGTGTGGCATTTACGGGGGATCAATCTGATAGACTAGAAACTATCTAGAGGAGAGCCCTGGGAATTATTTACGGTTAGGGCAAAGTGTCTTATATTCTCCTTCTTAAGGAATTCCACTTCCCTAACTTGGCAGCCCAACGCGCTACTCTTTGAACCAATTTTGGAAATAATTTGCGTTGTAACCCACACTTTCTTAGCATACTCCCAGCCTATTATTGCCCTCCAAATCCCCGTTTACCTCAAATAAAAGCACAACAAATCCCACTTTTACATCCTACTAATGCAAGAACTGAGAGCTACAGAGAGAGCTTTGTGCCAGCGTTTGTTGGAATCATAAATAAATGAAATTTTTAATGCATCATGTTAATGTCTAATTTATATTGTTATAGGCTTAGCTTTGTTGTTTCATTCTTATCTGACAGGCCAGTTGAATTTATCGTAGTGTGTTTTTATAATGTAATTATGTTTTAACTTACGACCCCTTTTTTTTGCATTTTAATCATTGTACTCACCGTATTTTACAGGTCAGTTTGATTGACAAGCCATCACTGTAGGCAATGTGTTGAAAAGCCAGTTTGGCTCATTGCCGTAGGGTATGCTTATTTATTGGAACTATATGCTTATATTTTTTTATATACAATGTAGGCTAGCTGACAGAAAGCAACATGTTTTGCAGTTATTATGTTGTGAGAGTTTGCTTGTTAACAAAGTACTTTTCTATTCTACTTTCAGCTCTGCTACACCTTTTAGGAAGACCCGATACCATCTACTTCTGACTTTAGATGACAAAGCGATTCTACGTCTTCTATTTTTACCGTTGGAAAATTAACAAGTGTGCTAGAAGTTACTGCAGCAATCATTATACAACATTCACTTCTGACAAAATACACCTTGGGATAATCCTTGTTTTAACCAATGCTAAAAAAGGAGTAGAATCAGAATAAAAAGTTTTAAAGAATATTCTTTAGCACATTACTTGCTTAAACTCTAGTTAACCTTTGAAAATGGCACTAGGCTACAATCAGCCTCCTAAATGAAGGTATGGCTACGCTTCGAACACTTCATTGCTTAACTCGAGACGTGTGAATGCTTCTTGAAGACGTTTTGAATAGTGCAGCTCATTATCTGATTACAATATTGAAGCAGGCTCAAATTTGACCATGTAACCAACTTTCAAAGCAAATCAGCAACTTTTGGCAAAAGGAATAAGATTTACACAAAAATTACATAGGAATAATTTATATAGGAATAAGATTACATAAAAATTACCTAAGGATTGTTGAACATGTCTGACTGACTGACTGATCATACCTACATATATATATATATATATACATATATATATATATTTATATATATATATATATATATATAAATATATATATATATATATATATATATATATATATATATATATATATATAAATATATTTATATATATATATACATATATATATATATATATATATATATATATATATATATATATATATATATATATATATATATATATATATATATATATATATATATATATATATATATATATATGTATATATATATATATAAATATATATATATATATATATATATATATATATATATATATATATATATATACATATATATATATATATATATATATATATATATAAATATATATATATATATGTATATATATATATATATATATATATATATATATATATATATATATATATATCGTGATGTTTCCCTACACAACGAATACTTCTCTGCCCGTTTTCAAGCGGTTCAAGAATCAGAGGTAATTTCAGTGGGATTTACTACAACACTTACTTCAGCCAAAACCAATTTCTATTCAAATTTTGCTTTTATTAAAATTAAATTTTATTAAATTCTGCTTTTTATTTGAAGTGATTCTAATGTTTTGAAGCTATTGGCCAGTTTTCGACTTTTGACTCCGTATTCATTTGATCAAGAATTGTGACAGTTAACTTTGTAAAATTAATGTCCAAACCAAATATTAACAATCAATAAAATGTGCTTTTTACAATGACAGCAAGCCAATTACTTAATTAGAACTAGAGTGCAGTCTATAAGCCATAACCTCTGCCCCATAGGCTGCTGCCCATAATCTTTTAATTTATATCATTCACAATCTTAAAACAAGTTTTACCTGTTATGTCTATGTCAGTTATAGTACTTTATCTGTATTTGTAAGGCCCGGGCTTGTATATTTTTAGTAAAACTATTTTGTGCCGGTTGTACAAAGTACTCTATATTGTTTACAATAATCCTGGTCCAGTGACATACAGGATTTATTTTGATACAAATGCGGGTAAAATAAATTTACATTTTTTTTTCTGACAGTAGAACAAACTTGAATGACTAGAAAGAAATTTTTAGAGCGTATAACTAATACTTTTGCTTAGGTAGTTCTAATTTAGGATAGTTGCCTGAACTTGGATATTAATTTATTTGATCAGAAGTTGAAATTTCTGTTACCCATTTAGTTGAAAAATGAACTGAAGAGCCTTGCCTCTTAGGTTTTTAACGTCAGAAAATAATTTTAATTCCCCTTGGTATCAGTTCAAAGTATGCCTGAAATACTACTACTAATACTAACAACAACTTACCACTGCAACAAGCCGTCTTAGACCAAAACAGCTTAACCTACTCCTTTTCCATCCCGGCCTTCTCCAAGACTTCTTCTTTATACCCTCCTGTGAAGTTCTCATTTCCCTTAAATCTGTCCTCACGTGATTTTCCCATCCCAAATAACGGCAACCAACTTTCTGTTTGACCTTAGACGATTACCTGAAAAGTAATTGTAAACCTTTTTCTATTCATTGTCCTATAAAGTGAGATCAGACAACACTTTTACTACCGCCTAATTTTGAATGTATGGTTAGTCAGTCGGATACCCAAAACAATTCTTAGGCAACTTCTTCGGAACAAGATCATTCTAGAGCAGCCATGCTTCATCCGTACAATAATTGTACGGTACATGCTTCGAACCGTAATTGACCAATGTCTCTACTGTAGCTTTAATATTCAAGCATTGGTTTGTAGATTTATCTTCCTATTCTTCCTTACTTTTTTTACTGTAAAAGTACACCCTGGGCATTGGGTACTCTATTTTTACCTTCTAATGCATCCACCGTCTTTACTAATAATGATACCCAGATAAGTGAAGCATTCTATTTGTTTAATCTTGTTGATTTGCTTGAAATACCTCTAAAATTTAAAGTATTCAAAATTTATAATGAGTATACCACTAAGGACGACCTGACCTGCACTCAAATGAACTCGGGTGTAACTTTAGTAAATTTGCTTATTATTCAAAAACAGGATTTAATGGAAATAGCAAACATATCCTGTGTTGGCTCTGTATTAGATTGATACTTTTGGAGTTTTATAATATGCCTGGACAACCAGGCTATTTCCTAGGGACTGAAATATTCAATAATGTTTAATACCACTTAGAAACCCAGACAAAATTTTGTCTAGTTTAGCTATGTTTAGTGGTTGTAGGTAGGAACTTTCTATATTAATGGATAGAAAGGGCTAATAACAAAATAATAGGGGGCATAGTGGGCAGACCGCCGCACCAAATAACAGGTGAACAGAAGGCTATGAAAAATTTTCTCTTTAATAGTTAGTAACTCCTTAGCTTTTCTATTTATAGAGAGCTTTTTGATCAATCCCAGACAGCAGTTTGATTTTAAGTCTTATACGTGCATTATATATAAAATGTTCCTTCAAATCTGACATACACGCAACGATATAATCATATACAAGAGAGAGTCATCCTGGAAATTCGTCTACTTAAATCACGTACGATCCAATACTGAGATTAAACGAATAGGATTTTCATTTTTTTTGTAATGTTCCTATGCTCTTCCGACTATATTTATTCATTTAAATTATGGAATGATTTCTCAGAATCTTTGTTAATTGTAACCTTTTTGGAGCAAACCGGTGATTTTATTTGTTTCCCCAACTTGGAGTCCTTCTAGGTTTTCGGAAGGCCGTTCTTAAAATTTTTTTCCAATTTCTTAGCCCATTCTATTTTTATCCTTAGATTTATTAAATTCTATTTGTTTTTCTTTTACTTCAACACTTTAACACTTTTCTTTTCGAGTTCTAAGAGTGTGTATTTTGTAAATTCAGGATTTTAACATTTCCTCTTTTAATTTTAACTTTTCATTGCGTTTTGTTTTGTAATTTTATGATCTTAACACTTGCTTTGTCATTGGTTTTTTAGAGTTTTAGTGCATATTTTCATTTAGTCACAAGATTTGATAAATTATTTTTAGTTCAAATTTTATATAACTTCTTCTTAATCTTTTTTAAACTTCATATATTTATTTCGGGCCATAGAGACAGATTGGCATTTTTCATGTGTCTAAGGGGAATACGACAGCATCATGTAGAGATATACATAGGGTTTTTCACGTTTTTTGTTTCCTTCTCGAGATTATTACTTGTAAATATTAATGAAAATGATTAAGAAAGTCGGAACTCATGAAAGAATCCCTAGAAAGCGCTAAGGTTTGGGTCAGCCGTCCTGTTTGGCTTTCTTTGATTTACGCATTTTTGCTACTTTTTTCGAGAAATTAATAAATGAAAATAAAGAGAGAACAACAGGCGTGATATTTAATTATTATACAGCTTATTCTTATTCTTATGCTCATAGCCTGAATAAGCAATATAGAAAGAAGAAACATATTATCTCTGGTGCACCAGATCGTCTGTCGAATAATTCCTATTTAGTGATGATATCTAGAAAAAAATTAAATACTATATTTCTTGGAAGAAATCTACATATGCCTTTGGCTATGACCCATGATTAAAGTTACAAGGTTAAGATCTGTTGAACTATTTAGAAAATTGAAAGTTACATGTGGCATGTGGCAAAAATGTATAATATTTATTGAATATTTTCTTATTTGAAAACCTACCTATAGTCTTCTGACTGTTTCTAGCACTGACTTCACCTAACTTTCTCTTGTGAAACTTATTTGGTTATGCAAAGAATTAATGCTTAATATTTCAACCTGCCCACTGATTAGATTAATGTAGATTATATTTAATCAGTATTCATCTTAATCTCTATTGATACTAATATCCAAATGTATAACGATTCTTAGCACCTAAAATTTCTCGAAAACTTTGCAAAAGTCCAACAGATGTGTCCATTATTTTTGTTTGCCCAAAATTATACTATAGGATGGAAGGTTCAAGTTCTATTTATTTTCATAAAATGACAATAACAAAAAAAAATATCCCAAAGGGTTCAATGGCCCATTATTTGGGAAATGGCATACAATAAATACAGAATAATACAGCTTGTCATAAACATACTAACCAACATCTAAATATAAATAAATAAGGAAAAGAAATCAACTCACCGACAGTCCCCACGAAACAGCGAACCTCACATCGCTCGACAATAAAATACAAATTAAAATTCTCTGTATCATCGAGGATACAACACCAACAAAACAACAACCCAAAAAAGAAAAAAAAAATATAATAAACATTTAATAAGAAGCCTTTAATAAGAAAGTTTTCATCTGTCTCTTAAAGGAGCCAAGTGTTCGCGACTGGGGGATCTCAGCGGGAACTAAGTTCCAAGCACGCCCACTAGTCACAGCCAGGCTGAAGTCTGAACGAAACGAGGGACTAACTGGATTCATCACATCTTTCTGGTTACAAACAATATACAAATTTATTTCCCCTACTAGTTTGAGCAGTCCCGAAAAACAACATGGGAAATCTCCCCGGAAGTATTGATATGCCAACAAAGATAGAGATAAAACATAAATATCTTTAATCTTGAGGAGGTCAAGAAGAGTGTTTGTTGCCGACTGGAGAAATCTCACCGCTTTCTCATGATGATGGTGAATAGGAGCAAGTACTTAGGGAAATGTTGATATCCACAGAGACGATCAGTGGCACATATAAGGGTAAATCAGGGAGAAGTATAAAAGACGGAGGATAGGAAAAGGAAATAAACGCTTTAATTTTCGGATGATCCCAAGTCCACGGGAAGTTTTCACTCTTATTATTTGAGCATGCCACTTAAATGATAAATTTTCATCCAAAAGAACTCCCAGGAATCGCACATATCGATCTAGGGGACGACTTATAGAGCCTCTTAGTGTATGAAGCTCAGTAATTGTGGGGCAGCTCATACCTTTACGAGAAAAATAAGAAGGTATGACTTTTTTACATGTAAAGTTAGTTGATTTATGTCACACCAAAAAAGTATTTTCTCAGTCATTGCTTGAAGCTTTAGAATAAGGCATGATTCATCTGGAGCTGCAGCACCTAAAGTAGTTTAATCTGCAAATGCTATTAATTCTTCTCAACTATTAAGTGTGAACACCAACGTACTCTGAGAGTAAGATTTGTGACACAATCTACAGCAAATATTGTTAATTTGGGTGTTAAAAAGTCGGTAGAGATCTTTCACATAGATGAGGAAGAGGTTTTGCCCAGGAATAGAACTTTTGGTTACTCTGTATTCAATTGGAACTTTTTCGTCTGTATCTTCCGTGGCGATGGATCTGTCAGTTAGGTATGACGAGAACCAAGACAATGCTTCCCCACGCACACCAAGAGGATAAGGTTTCTCAATGAGAATCTTATGTGTTAGGCTGTCAAAAGCTTTCTTTACATTAAAAAAAATAGCTGCAAGAATAAGATTAGAATCTAAAGATCGTCGTATAAACTGAAGAAGTCTATTACAAGCATGTTCTGTAGAATACTTTGCTCTAAACCAAAATTGATGCTGACGGAAAAATAATTTAGCTTCAATAAGCCTCACCAGACGTTTGAGCATTGTCCTTTGAAATATCTTAGAGAACACTGACAAAAGAGAGACCGGTCTGTAGTTCTAAGGATCCTTATGGTGAGCTCCTTTAAAGAGAGCTTTCACATGCGCAAGTCTAAGACATTGGCGAAATACTCCAAGTTGAAATGATGTATTAATCAAATTGTAAATTGGGGTGATAATCGATCGAAAAATATGTTTAATTACTTGAGCAGAAATTTGGTCAAAACCTGCTGAGGAATTCTCTAAAGACAAAACAATATTTCTAATTTCCTGCACCGTAACCTCCCCAAGAACCATTGATTTCCTGCACGAGGGACCTAGGAACTGTTTCCAAGACTGGGGCACACTTGAATAAGAAACGCTTTTAGCAGTTTTTTCCCTATCTCCACTAAGAATTTGTTCATACGATGTCCTATTTGGCCTTTTTCTGTTACAAGTTGATCATCTACAATAAGAGACTTAACCCTTTCAGACCTGAACCAAGAAGGAGTTGCGTAAAAATTCTGAAAATAGCAGAGAGTGATCCTGGAGGTTCAACTAGAACAGGTTTATTTTTTTTAAATTTTTATTTCATTCCATATCCAAAATGTGAATGGTTACCATATGGTCACGTCAGGTATATACAGATACTATTTTAGGTGAAAATTTGTGAAACAGTTGCGATCTGAGTTCAAACACAGTCGAACTTTGCACTTCGAACACATGATTCGACTGGTTCCACCCCTAACGCACTTCTCATAGCGACACCTTCCCTTTTCAGTCGTATCCGGAAAATGCGAGGTCTGGTCAAACCTCACTGATTCCGAAGGCATCCCGTCTCGCGAGGTAATCGTATTGCGCTTGGTCACTGATAAGGATGGTCTTCTAACTCGAGGACTTTGAGATACGCCAGTAAGAACCAACCCACGAGCAATGTCCATTTTGAAAAAAAACAGCAGAGACATGTGCTGAACATTGATCTGCTTACACTGTCGGCGGTGTATCAGCCAGGCGTTGTTCACAGCCATGTCAAAGAAGTAGTACACAATCCTCATATACCATTTCTTAGAGCGAATGTCAGTCCTGTAATGCTCCAGGAACATGTCAGCAAGATCTACGCCCTCCATTGATTTGTTGTAGTCACGGACGATTCGGGGGCGACCAACTTCGACGTATTTCCGTGTTGTGCCATCCCATCTCTGACACTTATCAACTGGGGTGACTGCACAGTATGAAGAAGCCAAATGGACTGGTTTGTTGTCATACCATTTTACTACCGATACTTCTGAATGTCTTTCAAAACGGAAGTCCACTGACCCTCGTCCTTTCTTCTTCACGTTGGCGTCGGTATCTAGAACAGCGCCCCTCATTCTGTTGCTGCGTATCGTACCACATGACTCGATGCCATATTCAACCCGGAGCTTGTGAATGAGATCGATGCCAGTATAGAAGTTATCAAAGAACAATTTGAAGTTCATGAACCTTGGCAGATTTTCTACAAGCCGAAGGACAACGTCAGTACCTTGGCCAAGTTCAGAAATTTCAACAGCTCCTTTTCCTGTATATATCTCTATGTCATACACTATTCAGCTGATGCCGGCTCTCGTGAAAACCTTTACACCCCACGAGTGGGGCTTGTCCTTCAAGTACTGTCGAAATCCAATTCTTCCTTTGAATGGGATCATCTGTTCGTCAATACTTTGGATCTCTTCAGAGTCTATTTTTTTCAGATTCTCCCTGAATGCGTCGTATAGTCTTCTGATCTTGAACAGTTTATCATGACCAACCTCCCCTTTCGGTATCATTAAGGTGTCATCGCAAATGTGGAAAAAAGACCTCAAGCTGATGAACCTATCTCTGCTCATGGTATCAGCCACCGGGGAATATCGTATTCCATTCTCCCAGTACATTCTAACAGCCGGAAGTTTGAGAATGCTCATAAGCATTTGAACTCCAAGAAATCTGCGCAGCTCTTCAAGGGAAAGTTTCAGAGCAAGATTCTTCTTTCTCATGGCATTCAGATTCGTTTGGTCCACAATGTTTGAAAGAATGTCTTCTGTGATAAACATTCGGAAGAGATCAAGGGGCGTTGGTACCTCGTCATAGTGTGGCATAGAACCCTTCCATGTAATATTTCAAGGTTTGGGCTCTGTTTTTATCCACTTGTATTGCTTTGCCTCCTTCGCTACCTTCTTTTTTGCTACTGGTTTTGCCGTGACCTGAGGAGCATCAGTTGGAGTTACTAGACCGGCCACTGCTTGGGAAGGAGCATTTTTTTGAGCTCTTGTAAGGACAAAGGGTTCAGCAGGTGCAGTAACTGTTGCTGACTGTATTGCAGAAGAAGCTGACACTGGTGCTGATGATGTGCTTGAAGAACTGTTTGACGCTGTTGTATCATTCAAGCCCGGGAGAGGCAAATCGAATTGATCCGTGCCATCGCCATTGTCTAACTCGAACCTGCCAAGCATTGCTAAAGGGATGTCGTCTGTGTGGTCGATATCCTCTTCATCCCTTCCGTCTTCATTGCCATAACAGTTGAGAGAACGTAAAGGCTGAAATTCTTGATCTGGATTGTCTGGTGCCCAGTTTGGGTCGTCGTCGTCGGAAGAGATATCGAGATCTGAATCACAATCAGGTATGAATAAAAGCCTTGCTGCTTCTTCTGCAGTCATTTTCTTGGTAACTCTTCTACTTCTTTCCTTGATCAGTCTCTCTTCCAAGGGCTTGGGACCATGACCTCTCATGGAGTCAGAGCTCTTGCTTGGATCAGCTGAAAAGAAATTCAAGGTAAGTGCATCACTAAATAATAATAGTATATTGCAATAAAATAGGCCATTGGCCTCAACACTTGCCTGAGGCATCCCACAAAATAGCTTTTTTACCCTTGTTTCAGTAAAAAGGAGGAACAGAAAGAAAATGTGCCTATTCCCGATCATAAAAAGGACTTGCTGCCTCGTTTGCTGTACAAATCTGCCTAGGTATGGTTTGGCACTGAATGCCTGACGTGACCATTTGGTAACCGATCGTTAGCAACCTTGTTTGCGGCTAAACTACAGCTCAGAATTAGACTAGAGATATCTCATTCGAAAGAACGCATTCTTAGCTACAAAATAAGATCATAATCAGGCTCTGAACTTACCAGAAACGTCCAGGTCATCGAGGTCGAAATCTGCACCTTTCCTCTTTTTCGACATTTTATGTTTTGTCTAAACTTGGACGCTCGCTCGACCGCTCGGGTAAAGCCTTGAGGGACAATAAATTCAAACGCGACAGAGTCAAGCAAGCGCTATCTAGTGGAAAAGAAATCACGGTTGTGACTTTGTCGAGTCGAGAGAAAAAAAATAGGAGGCGAGCGGTATCCGTATGGTGACCACAGGAATGAAAGGGTTAAGAAGACCTTCTGGTTTCATGGACGGCCGACTAACTTCCTTATTCACGTCCCACGTCTCTTTTATATTTTTACCGCAATCAACAAATCCCTTTGTAAAATATACTGTTTTAGCTCTGAGAATAATTGATTTAAGAAAATTATTGTACAACTTAAATGCTTCTAACTTAGCCTTATTTGGTCTTTTTTGTACTCTTTCCACAGGTTATACTTCCTTTTTATTGACTTTAGGACTCCGGATGTTAACCAGGGAGCAACAGGTGTTGATCTTTTTGATTGAGGATTTTTTAAAGGGGATTTAAGACAATAAGACGTGAATTTTTCCTTAGCAGTGTCATTAAACCGGCCAAATATGTCGTTATAATTGCCTAAACTAATATTTTCCGGTTAAGAAAAGTCCAATTTAAATGTACCAAGATCTTTTTACAATCTATCCAGCTCCACTGGTGAGCAACAAAATCTCGGTTTATCCTGGGGACTAAGCTTTGTTAATTTTGGAGGATTTGAAACAGGGCTGAAACTGGCAAACGGTTGGAAATGTCAGAAAAGAGTACATCATTCTTAATGGAGTGTAGCGATGAAAAATTATTGTCAATTAATGTAGCCAACTGGTTTGAAATCCTTGTCAGTATGTTTATACAAGGAGCCAATCCGTACGAAATTAGTAAAGACAAGAGATTAGAAGCCTGCCTAGATGACGATTTCTCAAGGTCAAGGTTAAAGTCACCCATCAATGTAACTTCATATTTTTCAGCACAAACTTTCCTAAGAACGTCTTCTAAAGTTTCAAGAAATTCAGTCACAGATCCGCTTGGAGAACGATAGACTTCACTATTTATTACCCTTTCCTTAGGGTTAATTGGAATTTCAATAAAAAGTGACTCAAATACATATTCATTATTTATTCATAAATCATGTCTTAGTACAGCCTGAAAATTATTTTGGATGTAAAATCTGAGTCCACCTTTTTCGCCCATCTTGCGCTTAAGAAAAATCAACATATAACCGGGAATATCCAGAAGTACCTGATTATTCTCATTTAAAAATGTTTCACAGAGACCGATAATTGCGGGGCACGAATCCCTACATAATAATTGAATATCGTCGAATGAAGAATTAAGGCTCTTAACGTTAAGATGCACAAGTGGAAAAACATCACCCCACCAAGCTTCGGAGTCCCAAAATCTCAGCTCCTCCACAAACAAGCTATCAATAATATTCTCAGAATTTTCATCTAAACTCATATTGGGGGCTTTACCAACCGGATTATTTATAATTTCGTTGAAATTAACCCCCTTAAATCCATTATCATTTAATCTCCCTAATGTTAGGTTGGTGTTGATCCCCAACGGAGAATCAAATTCAACCATAATTACTTACCGAAACAGGAGATCGAGAGTCATGATGAAATAGGTGATCGAGAGTCATGCCAGTGATCGAGAGTCATGCTATTAAAAATAAATGTTATATTTGGGCTGATTCGAAAGTCTCTGGTATCTTTGTTATGGTTAAAAGAGCTACCTATTGCATTATATCCTCTATTAATCTATTATTTTAATACAAAGCTTGGTTCATTTTTTGATTACGTATCTTTTACACTATTTAGTAAAAAGGCCCTTGCTGATTGAAATGTTAGAGCTGTTCTTATATATACATATATATATATATATATATATATATATATATATATATATATATATATATATATATATATATATATATATATATATATTTAATTATTACCTTAATATTTTGACTAATTTTGAATAAACGGTAAATTTGTGTTGTTGTTTTTCGATGTGACATATTTTCCTCTATTTTTCTTGGTTCAATTAAATTTTTCTGTCTTTATTCTATTATTTGCAACATCATCTTTTTAAAATAAACATTGCCAATTAAACTATCTTTATTAAAAGCCAGTTATCTATTTCTTTATTTTTGTCCAAATAACAGATTAATATGAAGAAATCTTCTAATGGAAAAGCGAATACAGTGGCAAAATTTCAGGATATTTTGGTCATTTACACTTTGACCTTCCTCAGCAGATTATCTGCAGAGATCGGCCACAATAGATAGATAGATAATTTATTATTGACTGAAAATTAAACCTGGTATTTCACATCTAAAACTACAAAAACTGTAAAATGCCACTTAAAAGAGAGGAATGGACACAAAAATAACCAGAAATGAAAATAAAAAATAGACTAAGATCTAAAAAATGAGCTTATTACCTTAGAATTCAACTACGAACAATGGTCATTTTGGACCATATCAATAAGAAACGGAATTATTAGAGACCGAATAAGTTTAAAATCACTAAGCAAATACAAATCAAAAGGAAGGAAGATTAACAACGCACTTAAACTGTTTATCAAAAGTAAGTGAGGAAAACGATGATTAATACATTTCAAAGAGTACATGTCGGCCATGTGTATGTGACAAAATATAGTGATTTTGTGTTTTTTTCACTGTCAATAAAAGGATTTAATTCTATTGAACTGTTATTTTTACGTCAAGGAAAGTTATGGAGGTTTCAAAAATGTCACCGTTATATTTAAGTGATATGAATTTCAGCCCCCTACCAACTAGTGAAATATTTATTCCCTTTTTACTTAAGTAGGATGCTTCACCGTAAAAGAAAAAAATCAGTTTTTGTTCGTAGGTACCCGATAAATTTGGAAAATCTACTTAATTATTATCTCTATGAATCCAGATATTTTCTCTTTCTTTTTCAATTTAGAAAACTAATGCCCTCCTTTATTATTTAAATTTTCGAACAAATCTCCAATTTCTGATTCTCTATTTTTCCAGACAACTAAAGTATTATCCATATATCTTTCCCAAGTTCAAGTTCTTTATTAATCAATAAAAAACTGTTTTCACAAAATAAAATTTGCCAATATTTGTCAGAAGTTGTATTGTGATGTCTTAACAAGGGATCTATGTTCAAACAATGTCTATGAAAAGTTGAAGTTTGAGGATGAAAATTTAATTGAAAAAACAGAAGAAATTTTGTTTAAGAAATTCAGTATTAGAATTAATTATAATGATAAAAAGTTCCCTTTCCTGTATTGGACTGTAAAATTTCATAAAAGTCTCCCTAAACCACGGTTTATTGCTGGAGCAGCTAGATGTCCAATTCAGACTGCTGCTACTGACCTTTCTTTAATTTTAAAGGAAATCATAAATAAATTTAAAGCCTATTGTTCTGGTATTTGTAAATCTCTGAATTTAATCCATACTGGAGCGTCATTAATTCACTGGCGGTGTTAGAATCTTTAACAACAGTTTCGACCAAAAGAATTGAGTCTTTTGCTTTTGCGACAATGTATACTAATCTAATTCTTAATGTAATGTTAGAAAATTTAAAAACGGTTATTAGGAGATAGTTTCCCTTATCTAGTAAGAGGCTCTTAAAAACAGACACTTATAAAAAAAAATCCAGATGAATTAACTGCTTTAGAACTACACAGTTAGTTCGTGATGTTACAGCCAAGATATGATTTTTGACTTATTAGAATTTGTTTTATATAATACTTATACAAGATTTAAAGGTAATTCGTATACGCTAATTGTGGGAATTCCCATGGGAGGAATGCTAGCCCATTTATAGTTGACTTATTTTTAAGTCAACTAGAATATAGATATATTAGATACATGATGGGTAAGAATAATCCAAATAATTTAAAACATTCTTCGTCAAATAATAAAAGATATTTAGATGATATTTTGGTCTTGAATTTTAAGATTTTTTTTGTTATTCCTAAGAATATTCATCCATAAGAGCTTTCTGTTGAACCTAGTCATGTCAAACGTATAGAAGATCATTTTTGAGATTAGAATATTGATATTTCTGATACTAATAAATTAAGGTTTTAGAATGTATAATAAAACGGATGATTTTAATTTTGAAGTGATGAATTTCCCGTTCTCTGAAAGACATATATGCTCAAATATAACATATTCAGCATTTTACTCACAATTACTTAGATAAGCAAGGATTTGTAGTATTTATATTGATTTTAAAAATGGAAATAAAATTTTAAGCCAAAAATAGATTTTTAGAGTTTTTTCTGCAAATAAATTAACTTGGCAATATAAAAACTCAGTCTTTATTATAATGAACTTTTAAGTAAACACAGAAAACACAAATTTTGTGATTATTTACTTTCCTTGTTACAAAGAAATTGTGAGTTCCTGACCTCTGACAGTGGATTTTCGGTAAATTTTGCATATGTTGTGTCCTAAGAAGGTCTTCATTTGCATTTTTTTTTCTTTGAATTTTATTTAGGTTATATTTGCATTGATTGAGAAGATTTAAAAATAGTGCAAAATGGTAACAAAGTTTCAGTTTTCATATGCATGGTGGACAGGTATGATCAAGCAGGTTAACTGACCACGAGGCCCAAAACCAAGGTAGGAAAAGTTAGTTCTGGAGTTATTTAGTTGTTTTACAGTTAATAGGCATTACTAACGGGATACCGTAGGGAGTCTACGGTAGGCAAGTCACTTGCCCAGGTAGGGCATTTAAAGTGCTGAAACCCTATAGATAAGTTTGTATTATCCTGATGAGCATTTGTGTTGGGTTGTCGCCTTTGAATTATTTGGTGTTTTTTATTGATTTTAATATTTGATATATTACAAATTTATACTTACTTACGACACGACTGACCGTCCATTGGTTATTTGTTACGGTTGATTGTGTATGGTTATGCTGTTTGATATATGCAATTGGATTGATGAGCTGGGTTAAGGTCTTATTCAAGTACTGATCTACATTAATTACAAAACAGTCTTTCTTTCTCCTTCCGGCTTTCTTTTTTGTTTATATGGTTATTTTTTCATGATGTGTGTTTATATCTGTGTTTGTGCTGCTGCATGGGTGATTTCTTTTTTCATTATAATGCTATGCTGTGGTAATAAGTGGAACCTTTTAAATTTTATTAAAGTCTGACAAACAGCAGAAATTCCACGGGTTTAATAATCATGTAAAACCTGATTATTATCCCTAAGAATAGTCATTGTGTTTCCTATTTTTGTTAATCTGATTCTTATCTAAGTATAATCCTGTTTGTTAATAAATGTCTTTGTCGAATCGGTCAAAAATGTTTCGCAAGAAACTCAGAGATCTAAATCATTACAAGAAACAACCAGGGATATTCCATTAAAAATAATAAGTTTGTTTCTTCAGAATCCTGAGTGTTTTTATGTAGGAATTTTGGATGTATCATAGTCTCAAGAGACTCAGCCATACATTTTTGAATATTTACCGTTTGTTATTTATTGGTCAATGCTACAGATATAAGAGGAAGACCTACTTTTTGTATTTTGGTAGACCTTATACTTTTGGGCAGACTGCCCCTTTTCTACAGAATTTTTAGTGCATTTGTGGTGTAAAATTTGTGTTGATCCTCAGATCAAATAGATAAATCATAAAAGATTTACCACACTGCGTTTGCAAATACAGAAATTTATAAATGAAAACACAGAGAGAAAAAAATGAATAATATTTAACCCTTTCACATCTCAATACAGAAAGCATTGACAAAAATTTCTACAGCTTGGCATGGGATTTCTAAAGGGATTCATAACTGATTCTAAATCATTGCATTTGTATGTAACTTTTGTACAAAAATGGTGTTTTGGTGCTTTGGTTAAACACTACGTTCCTCAACCTGTACGTGGACTACTTATGGTAAAAGAGGGTAAATAAGTTCGAAGACTATACTGCTTTCCATTGCGATAATTAAAAAGTTCACATGGGGGAAAATTCTTACAATAAACAGTTTGGTTTGTTATTAATACTTTTTACGGTCACTGCAAATATCACTGAAATATCTAGTATTTTTGCTAAACTTATCACTGTCTATTAAGAGATTTGCCCCTATTTGAATTTTTTAAGAAAGTAAAGCAAAATTGATTCTTGTTGCTGCAGAGTTAAACTTTACACTTGGTGCGCAGTATGCTGCTGGTGCCATCTTTCATCCACTTTTCGCAACTGTATCTCCCCTTGGTTGCCGTTCCAAGGTAGTATTCAACGTGTGGTCAAACCTGATGTTATCCTTTGGATGTACGTTGTTAGTTGTCTGGGTAGATTTTTCTGAAGACAGAGTGCCTGCTATCTAGCTTAGTGAACCACCACTTACGATGAGAGTACGAGCTGTGTCCATCTTTAGAAACCTCACAATCATATGTTTCTTCTTCAAATATCTGTACCGTCTAAGGTGTAGCAGCCAAAAGCCTCTCACAGCTAGGTCAAAAATGTCAACAAACTATTGTCTTATGCCAGTATTTTGACCTCTTGTCCTTCCAACATGGTTCAAGTAACTTTAGAGCCAAGCCCCCCCCCCCCCTCCCCTTGCCATCGACATGCTGTACTCTCCAAACAGTTTCTCGCCTGTCAAACTCATTGTGTTTCTTGGTGAACCTGACTAAGTATGGCTTCTATCAAATGGGTCCATGCAGAAAAAGAAAAAGGCCAGATGTACCGTTTGTTCTTGTACCACTTTACAGAAGAAAAATAACTGTCTTTGAACTTTCCAATCTAGACATTCCCTCCCTTATTTTCCAATCTTATTGTCGGAGCTGAGAGCTGAGGAGCTGAGAACATCTTTCAGTTTCTCCAAAGATGAAGAAATTGTCAAACAACTTTATAATTTATGAGCTTGGGTATGTCCTGTACAAGACAAAGTACGAAATTCAAGGCCTTCCCCTGAGGACTGTGAGGAGATTAGTATCCCCAGTAAAATAAGTACTGGAACTTTTAGCAATGCTAAGAAAATTGCACAGGATGTTTTTTAGGGAATGATAGACTTGTGGGTGAGAAGTTGGTTACCCCTCTATTCATTTTTGATATTTGAAAAGGAAACTATAATTTTCTGACTTCAAATCAAATATTTCCATATTTGCAAACATTTTCTGACGGGTTCTTGCAATAAAAGTTCGTCCTCGTTTGACCATGTTTCAATTTGTTCTGTTTTTATGTAGGGTCGTTGTTTCGGTTGCAACCAGTATCATGTTTTTATACCAAAGTCGTTTAGTAGGTTATTCTCTAAGCCACAAGTTATACCTTCCCATGTGTACGATGTTAGTTCTAAGAATTTGACAAAAAACGGGTATGGATTTCGGAGGGAGACCCCAACCTTTTTAGGCCAGCGTCGAAGGCACTCACGACCCCATCCTCCCTCCTTGTCAATCCTCCCCCCTCACAGTATGCTGCCCTATACCCTCCCTACTCTGCCACAAACCAGCAATTTCTTGACGGACATGAATCACTATTCCCAACCAGGCCCCCTTTCCCAGCACTTTACGAAACCCCACCCCCAGTCCATTCGTTTTATCCCTCGTGCCTACCCTGTCAACGTGACTCAGGTCTGAGACTTTTTAGTTGTCTTATAATGAATCCTAATTGTTCTCCTTGTGCTTCATCCATATCATTGCCCGTCCCCCCATCCCCAAATCCCAAAGATAAATCCTTTTCTTACTCTAATAATTCATCTTTCGATTTTGACCCTAATAGTCATCCCATAAAAGTCAAATGTGCTCCCTTGGTCCCCTGTTCTGACTACATTAATCTGGCCCCTGCTAAGAATCCCACCATGCCCCCTGTACCATTTGTAATTTCAATAAAGTTAAGTGTAAAAATTGTACCTGTGCAGGTCGTTTTAAATTTCCCACACTTTTGTTAAGCAACGCTGAAAGTCTTAATTTTGACAAACTTAATGAATTAGACTCCTTTTCTAAAATATATAGATCAGACATAATTGCTATTACTAAAGTACACGCTCAAAATACACACATGTTAAAAATGAATAATTTCACCCAGTTTATTAAACTCAGACCCAAAACCCACCCTCTGGGTAAGAAAGGGGGTGGAATTCTTTTCTTTGTCCGTAATGATTTTTATCCTTCAGAAATATTGGTTCCTTGTCTCACTCCCTTTGATGAAATTTTGTGGGTTTGTGTTCGACCTAAAGTCTTACCACGTCCTTTCAATTTGATTAAATAAAAAAAAACAAGTTTTTTTAACTAAAAGTAAGGAGCGACATTAAAACTTAAAACGAACAGAAATTACTTCGTATATGAAAGAGGCTGCTTCCTCATCAACGCCCCACTCTTTACGCTAAAGTTTGACTCTGTCTATCAATTCTTCTTTTTAAAACAGTAAAAAACTTTAGCGTAAAGAGCGGGGCATTGATGAGGAAGCAGCCTCTTTCATATACGAAGTAATTTCTGTTCGTTTTAAGTTTTAATGTTGCTCCTTACTTTCAGTTAAAAAAACTTGTTTTTTTTTTATTTAATTTCTGAACGTTTTTAAATCAATGCACGTTATGATTTTGGCTCTCCGCAGAGGAATAATTAAAACGAAATTTGTATTTTTTTTTTTTTTTGGCTAAATGGCTTTCTCATAATTTTGATCGAATGATTTTGAGAAAAAAAGAGCGGGGGAGGAAGCCTAGTTGCCCTCCAATTTTTTGGTTAATTAAAAAGGCAACTAGAACTTTTAATTCTTTCGAATATTTTTATTAGTAAGAGATTTACGTAACTTATAAATTAGCTTACGTAAAGAACTTTTGTATTCTCATATTTTTATTACATATCTGAGGGGGTTCGCCCCCTTGTCAGATCCTCGCTCTTTACACTAAAGCTTAAATTTTGTCCCAATTCATTAAGAATGACCCCAGAATCACAAAAGCCGTAGAATAAATAGTTGAAATTACTAAAAATACTTTAACGTAAAGAGCGAGGTATTAGGAGGAGGTGAGCCCCTCAAATGGGTAATAATTTCTGTTTGTTTTAAGTTTTAATGTTGTTCCTTACTTCCAGCTGAAAGTACTTTTTCATATTTATTTTTTCATTGTGTTTTTAAATAATGCTAGTAAATCCTGCGCTCCCTTCATGGAGATTTTCATCCCCCATGAGAAATTATCGATGGAAAGTTCCCCCAGCATATCCCCCTCTTCTCAACCCCTCCCCCAACCAAAAAAATCCTCCTGAAAACGCCTGTATACTTCCCAATAACCATTACTATATGTAAGCATTGTTCAAAGTTTGTGACTTGTTGCCCCTCCCATGGGGACTGTGGGGGAGTAAGTCGTCCCTAAAGACATAGTTATCAGGTTATTCGACTACGTTGAATAAAATGGCTATCTCACAATTTTGATCCGTTGACTTTGGTAAAATAATTAGCGTGGGAGGGGGCCTAGGTGCCCTCCAATTTTTTTGGTCACTTAAAAAGGGCACTAGAACTTTTCATTTCCGTTAGAATGAGTTTCTTGCAACATTCTAGGACAACTGGGTCGATACGATCACCCCTGGGAAAAAACAAAAAAAAAAAAAAAAAAAAAAAAAAATAAATAAATAAACACGCATCCGTGATCTGCCTTCTGGCAAAAAATACAAAATTCCACATTTTTGTAGATAGGAGCTTGAAACTTCTACAGTAGGGTTCTCTGATACGCTGAATCTGATGGTGTGATTTTCGTTAAGATTCTATTACTTCTAGGGGGCATTTCCCCCTATTTTCTAAAATAACGCAAATTTTCTCAGGCTTTTAACTTTTGATGGGTAAGACTAAACTTGATGAAACTTATATATTTAAAATCAGCATTAAAATGCGATTCTTTTGATGTAGGTATTGGTATCAAAATTCCATTTTTTAGAGTTTTGGTTACTATTGAGCCGGGTCGCTCCTTACTACAGTTCGTTACCACGAACTGTTTGATTGTCCTGTGTTGTTTTTACTACTCTCCTGGGCAGAGAGTGGCTGAAAAAATTAATTTTATTGAAAAATTGCATGGCAATGCCGACTATGTACTATCTAAATACCCAAATGCTGGAATTTTCCTCTTAGGTGATGCAAATGAATTAAAACCTCAGTCTACATGTAATACTTTTAGTCTAAAACAAATTGTAAAAGTCCCTACTACCAAAGGCAATTCTACTCTTGATTTAACATGCACAAATATGTCAAATTTCTATAGACCCGTCACCATTCTTCCCCCTCTTGGAGGTAGTTACCACTTTAGCCTACTGCTATCTCCACTAGCTACAGTTAAACATTCCTTTACTATTACTGGAACCGTCTTTAGACCTCTAGTTGACTCAGGACTCTACAATTTTGGCTCTCGGATCACTAGTGAAAATTGGTCCCCTGTGTACCAAACAAATGATATCGACTTCAAGGCTTTGTCTCTCCAAAATTTATTGAGGAATAATTATGAAGCCCATTTTCCGGTGAAAAAAATTAAAATATGCTCTACCGATAAACCCTACATTACTGCGACTTTTAAAAAACTAATAAGGAAAAAAATTAATTTGTTCAAGCAAGGGCATATCACACAGGCTAATGATCTAAGAAAGATCCTGAAGAGAAAATTGAGAAAGGAAGCTTCTGGGTATTACAATAGTAAGGTTAAGGATTTGTATTCTAACAAACCCAAACAATGGTACAGGAAAATTAAAGAGATTTGCGGAAAAAACCCTGTTGAAGTTAATTTTCATCTCCCTGAGCCCCCTTACAAGATAGCCAACGATTTGAACCTGCATCTTGCGTCCATAGTACAAAGTCTCCCCCCTTTCACTGGCTCAGGTCAAACTATTCCTCCCTCCACCTCTTTCCCCCAAATTTCTACCTCTGATATTATAAATAAAATTCAAAAGCTCAAAAAATCAAGTACTTGCCCATTAGACATCCCAATTGACTTGATTAAAGCCTTTTCAGACACAATTGCTGGACCTTTATCTGATATTTTTAACCAAATTACAAAATCTGGTAAATTCCCAAGTTGCTGAAAACTAGGTTTTATAACACCCATCCCAAAGAAATCTTCCAGTCTGACTATAACCAACATGCGTCCTATTACACTCACTCCAGTTTTTTCTAAGCTTTACGAAGGGTTCCTTTGTGACTGGCTTAAAATTAAAATTATACCACGCATTGACATCCGACAGTTTGGTAATTTAAGAAAAACCTCCACCACCCATTACCTTGTACAATTGATTCACACGATCCTAAGTGAACTAGAGAAACCAAATTTTTGGCTAAACTTGGTTTTAGTCGATCTCCAAAAAGCGTTTGACTTAGTTGACCACACTATCCTAATTTGTTTACTACATGATAACTTTGACAGTGACCCACTCTTAGTAAATATTGTTATATCGTTCCTTTCAGACAGATCACAAGTTGTAAAATACAAAAATACCTTCTCTAACCCCCTCCCTAGGTACTGTGGAATACCTCAAGGAACCTTATTGGGACCACTATTATTTCTTGTCATGATTAACGAAATTGGCAAGGAATTCCCCCAAAGATGGAAATATGTTGATGACTTGTCGATCCTTGAAGTATGTCATAGGAATATTAAAAGTGACCCCGTTGAAATCCTAACCCAATGTTCGGATGAATCCAAGAATCTAAATATAACAGTAAATCCCACTAAATCACAGATAATGACAATCAACTTCTTGAAATCTACTCCTGCTTTTTGCGATCCGATCCCAAGCGAAATGCTAGTGAAACATGTTAAGCTTCTTGTTGTCACAATTTCTAATGTTCTTAAGTGGGAAACACATGTATCCAACATTGTTAAACAAGCAAATGTATCACTATCCATTTTTAAGCTACTAAACAAATTTAATTGTCCTAAGATACATTCCCTCCGTGTTTACTTATCCTTTATCAGGCCGTTATTGGAATATGCATGTCCGGTCTGGCATTCGCAACTTTCAAATGAACTTAGTGACAAAATCGAGTCGGTCCAAAAGTGTTCGCTCAGGATCATTTACAAAGAAGGCAAAATTCCATACTCCTTCCTCCTTAAAGCTGCGCGCATTACCACCTTAAAAGAAAGGAGGGAAAAAAATTTGCCTGCTTTTCGCTAAATCAGTCGTTTCCAATCCCCGTACTGAGGACTTACTCCCTGATTTTCACAATCCCATTAGACTTCGACTCCCCTGGTCAGCCTCCTTAGCAATCCCAACTTACTCTCCGATCCATGCTGTTACAGAAAGGTTTCGCAAAAGTTTTATGCCCTTTATTCTGGGACACCTTAATAATAATTCGTGATTAATTGCCAAATTCCCCTTTTCCTCTATTGCCGTTTTTATTCTTTTTTTATTTACTGCAATGTTTTTGTAATTTAATTGTTAAGTTGCCCTTTATCTTTGATGATTTTGCTTTTTTAATCCCTTTTAATTTTAAGTGTTTGACTTAATGTACTATTTTGATATTTTTTTTTCTTAGCTTTTAGTGACATATAAAGCGAATTCGGCTCTTTAGAGCTTGTGATAGCCTTTTGCAAATAAATATTATCTTATCTTATCTTAAATGAGGTTCATCAGATCAAAAATTTGATTGACCTTGACAAGCCCCGGTACATATCTAAAAAATTTTAACCCTGGGCTTGGGAGAGAGGGCTGCATCATCCCTGATGGCATTGTTATATGCCTTTTGGTGTATTGTGAACAAAATTGCCATGTCATAATGTTTATCAGATGTGTTCGGGAAAAAGAGGGGGTTAAGAAGCATTGCTAGTTCTCCTTCATCACTTTTGAATTGTAAAAGAAAACTAGAACTTTAAATCCCTGATCAAATAAACCTCCTCTAAAGTCCACACAACCCCCCGTACATAATAACCTTATATACCCTGATCCATAATTTACAGCCTTTACCCAGAAAAATCATGGGTTTTGGCAACCCCAAAGACCTTTTTTTGGCCAAACCAAGTTTTTGTGTTGTCCAATCCAAGACTTTATACCAGATGCATTCGCGGAAAATAAGACGCGTGGGGAAGCACTAGAGCTTTTAAGTTGAAGTCCAATGAGCATAAATAGTGATAAAGACCACACTACCTTTCTGTCCCTGTTTTTCACTGTTTTTTTTTCTACTCTTTACTAAAATAGTCAAACAACAGTGTTTTTTTTTTCTATGTATTTATGCTTTATTGACGACGGCCCTTGGACATATGGCTGAAATTTTCATTCTAATTACATTTCCACTGTCTTGCAAATAGAATTCCTTATTGTTCTTCTTATTTTTGATGTTTAGAATCCAATTAACCCCCTCTAAAGTTAGAATGACATCTTTTCCATACGAGCCATGTAAGCCCCTTGGGTATAAACTTAAAACCCTGCCCCTGAGTGCCTTGGGGCTGGGGGGTTTCTTACTGAAAGACATTACTTCTTGTCCTTTTTACCACGTTGAACAAAATGGCTATATCTAAATTTTGTTTGGATGTATTTTATAAAATGATGAACGTCTCTAAGGGGGCTTGCTGCCCTTTAATCACTTTTGACTATTAAAAAATGCACTTGAACTTGCAATCGAGAGAATCCTTTTCAAAGTTTCTAAGAAGAATCCTTCCATACGAAGTGCCCCGGTCTATTACAAACAAAGAAACCCAGAAAAAAACATTTTTTGCACACAATATTCTTTACTTAGGCAGTGCTTTTGTGCTGTCTCTGATTTACATTTATTATAATAAAATAAGTTTCTTTGACTTGTTCTAACATACAACCTTCAATTTCCACTACAGGTCAATACACCTAAGCCTTGTAACTTCAATCATAGGCCATTACCCTTAGGATATTTGATTCATTTCGAAAAAACATTGTATTTTGTTTTCAGCTTGAGCTCAATACCTAATTAAAACTAAATGAGAGACAATCTGTTGCACCAGAGACTATCTATTTGTCATTTCTGTCCAGCTTATTTCGGCTATTTCCTGAAAACATTATTTTCCTGAAAACAATCTTTATTCTGAGCTATTTACTCAGAAAATAGAAGTTTTTTCTTCTCTTAACATCCAAAGGGGAAAAAAATAAACACTATCACGACCGAGAATACTACTACCACTACTAGTGCTGACAAGTGTAAGCGGCAGTAAGCTGCATGGGGGTAACAAACCTACGCACACTCCTCCTACATTCCATTCTATTCAAAGCCTCCATTTTTACACCCTCCCAAAAAGTTCCCATTTCCTTTAAATCTTTCTTTATGATATCCTTCCACCCAAGACGAGGACGACCTGCTTTCTGTTGAGCCCTAGACGGTTGGCCAAAAAGGACTATCTTTGGCATTGAACCACATTTTTCGTACATTCAACTGTTTGAAATAAGTTTAATTAGCTGGGTGCCTAGAACAAACCGTAGGTAATTTCTCTGGAAAACATCTAGTAAATCTTTATCTACTTTTCGGAGCTTCAGAGCCATATTTGACCATTGTCTTTACTGTAGTTTCTAATATTCAAATCTTCCTTTGTAGATTTACCTTTCTGTTCTTCCAAGCTTTTTTTACCTTTTAAAAAATACGCTCTTCCTTGGCTATTCTACCTCTAACATCTTCACTGATCCCAATGTCTTTACTAATACTGCCAAGGTAAGTGAAGCTGCCCACTTGATCAATCTTTTCGTTACCAAACGTCACCTTTTGATCTGCACTTATTACTAGCCTTTTTGACTAGCCTTAGAGTCTTATTACCATTAATATTCAAACCTATTCTAGCAGTCTAAACTCACAAAACCTCTAAAAGTTCATTCATTTTGCTCACACTTATATCTAGGATGGTTAAATTATCAGCATAATCAAAATCTAGAAAAATTTATGTACCAATTTGATTCCAAGGTCTCCCAATGCCTTTCCTGTGTTCCTTCAGAAAAAGTCCATCAAAAAATCCCTAAGAAGACGGATAGAACATGGCCCTGTTTAACTTCTAATTTAATGCAAAACCAGCTGCTAACCACATTTCCTAACTTAACTGTAGCAGGGCTATTACATAGCGGTAATCACTTTAGTGTATTTTTCTGTTATGCAATACAGGGATAAGACCGTTGCTAAAGCTAGTCTATCAACAAAATGGAACACTTGATCATAATCTATAAAAATAAGGGTAAAAGGTGTTTGGCGACTCAGGAACTTCAATTATTAACCTTAAGGGTGAAACTTTGGTCGATAAATTCTCTACCTTTTCTAAAAAAGCACAACTCGTCTCTTAAAATTGTGTCTACAGCATCTCTAAGTATAAAAATAAATTATCATATTACTAAGTAATTTGGTATCTACAGAGACTAGATGAATGCCTCTATTATTACAAAACTCACTCTTACCGCCTTTCTTATACAGTGGTTTAATTAAGCTTTTTCTAAAATCTTTAGGTACTTCTCCTTTTCAAAAAATCATATTCATAATCTTCAGTAACTTATTTTTACTTAAGAGCCAGCAAATTTAAGAAACTCATTTACCACTTAATCATCACCCGGATCCTTTGTATTTTTGATCCTTTTGGAAATGGCAATAATTCTTCCTCACAAAACTAATCTTTCTTCACACTCAAGGTATCACAAATTTCTCTAGTCTATTTCCTTTGACTGATTACATATTTATGTCTACAAATATTATGGTAATACGAGGAGGCAGCCCATTGTAGAAAATTAGCCAAGAAGAGGTTTTTAAGCCCAAAAACGCCGGTCAAAACAGAAAAGGCCCAGAAGAATTATCCATTCATCAAAAATCCTTTGCGAATGCTGTGTCGTTTAGTAGGCTATGATTTCATCGAGCGGCACCACTCCACAAGTTGGGAGAGAGTTGACCGCAAGGTTCCTAGTCTTAGAGTTACCCCGAAAGAGTCGAGGCATCCCCAAAAGGCTAGAGGCTCTTGTCCATAGATCTAAATCTTAGCCCCTGTCGCAGTTGTCCTCCTATAGAAGATCCTCCCGCAATGGTGCTCTTTGTCACCATGTAATTTAACACATTACTGGGAAAATGTTTTGTAACTCATGGGACGTGTGAACATGCCGATGGGTCCTGTTAATTGTTCAATTGAAGAAATTTCTTCTTCCTCCATCTGTTTTTATGGCCCGAGGCGAAGATGCCCCAGTTTTGACAATAGACCCCAGGGACAGGGTCGTCCATTGGTCCATGTCTCCTATGGAAGTACCCTACGTATCTCTAGGGCGTTTTCCTGTTGCCACCTGAAGGCACGCTGAGTGGCCTTTGAGAGGTCAATTAAAGCTGGCAAGCTGGCCACAAAACACTAGAGCAAAAAGAGGTATATTTCTTTATCTGATTAGGTAAATAAGAAAATAGGTTTATTTAAAGTACTATGCTAGAGTATTTAAACGTTCAATTTCTCATACTTGCATTATTAATTTTTTGTGCTTAATCTTGAAAAGTATACATAATGTAGAATAAAGTTTTGAGTGGCATAATGGGGCATCGCTTAATGAGAAAAAATAGTAATTCCAAAGCAAAAAAAGAATTCAGAGTACTATTAGAGAATCACAGATTGGTTGGTCAAATTTTCTTTTATATTAAACAATTTCATTTTATATACACAGGAATCGACAGTGGTCCCTAAAAGCGATAAAAACATTCAAGGGAATGGGTGTCGTGAAAAGTTTTTGGGATAGGGCAAGGAACGGGGTGACAAATGGGGTAAAAAAGACAAAGTTATCATAAATTCTTACACATAAAACACTGTTATGTCTTTTTATTTAGCTAGGGGGAATTTTGAATGTCAGCATGTAAATTAGTCAAGCACCTTTACAGCTGTCCCTCGTAACTAGCTTTATTAAAACATTCATATTTGATTTTTACTGTCTGTGGTACTGTAATGGTAGCTTTGTGGGTAGTTTAGACAAAAAGTGGCACACATCTAGGTAAGTACTTATATTTAGGAAAGAATACAACTCAATTTGAATGAATTTACATTATTTGAATGAAAATTCAAATAAGCACTATCTGAAGAAATGACAGTTTGAACACTGGTTGATCGAACTTATGACACATTTTGAGCTTGGCTGAAACCTGAAATTGTGCTTTTGGAAGTGAATTGATTTGGAATAACACAATACAAAACATTAGGGCTAAGGCTACTAGTAGCGATGTTAATATACATCCTACATGGGTAAAGAATCTCACCCCTTCCAATAAACAAAAACTCCTAAATTGCTATTATCATGCATGGGTTACATCGACATTTCCCAATGTCTAGAAATATTTGTCCTTCTGACCAATCTTGGAGAACAATAAACCCAAATATTACCTACCTGTAATGATTACTCCCGTGCTGGGAAAAGTAGTGGAGAAATTAATTTATAATTGACTCAATTGGTTTGTTGAGAAAAAATATACTACTTGACACTCAAACTGGTTTCAGGAAACAGCACTGCTTGACAGATGCTTTTACCTTGTTAGCAAATGCCATACATGAATATATATCTAAAAATGCCCTAGTTGTTGCATTTCTATATTCTAAAGGGGCATATGACAATGTGAACCACCAAATGTTTTAATACACCTTGCAAATCTTCAGTTACTCAGAGAGCTAGTATACTTCATAAAAACTTTCATTGAAGATTGAAATTTTATTGTTTGCATAGGTTTAGCCTCCTCACCAAAAACTACATCAAACAGTTCGTGGTAACGAACTAAATTAAGGAGCGATCTGGCTCAATAGCAAACGAAACTCTAAAAACGATTTGTCATCAAAAGTTTCGAGCCTGAGAAAATTTGCCTTGATTTGGAAAATAGGAGGAAACACCCCCCAAAAGTCATAGAATCTTAGCGAATATCACACCATCGCATTCAGCGTATCAGAGCAAAAATTTCAATCTTCTATCTACAAGAATGTGGAATTTCGTAGTTTTTGCCAGATGACAGATCACGGGTGCGTGTTCATTATTATTTTTTTTCCCAGGGGTCATTGTATCGACCAAGTGTTCCTAGAATGTTGCAAGAGGGCTCATTCTAACGGAAATGAAAAGTTCTAGTGCCATTTTTAAGTGACCAACAAAATTGGAGGGCACCTAGGCTCCCTCCTACGCTCTTTTTTTCCCAAAGTCAACGGATCAAAATTTTGAGATGGCCATTTTATTCCCCATAGTCGAAAATCACAATAACTAGGTCTTTGGGGATGACTTACACCCCCACAGTTCCTGGGGAAGGGGCTGCACGTTACAAACTTTTGTCATTGTTTACATACAGTAATGGTTATTGGGAAGTGTACAGACGTTTTCGGGGGATGTTTTTGGTTTGGGGGTGGGGTTGGGCGGAGGGGGTTATGTTGGAGGATCTTTTGTTGGGGGAATACGTCACGGGGGAAAAGAAATTCAATGAAAATGGCGCGGAATTCTCTAACATCACTATAAGAAAATTAATGAAAAAATAAAAATGAAAAAGTTTTTTTCAATTTAAAGTAAGGAGTAGCATTAAAACTTAAAACAAACAGAGATTATTACGCATATGAGGGGTTTTAAAAATACTTTTTCATAAAGAGCGAGGTATTTGGGAGGACATAAATACCTCGCTCTTTATGCTAAGGTATTTTTAGTAATTTCAACTATTTATTCTACGGCCTTTCTGATTCAGGGGTCATTCTTAAAGAATTGGGACAAAACTTGAGATTTAGAATAAAGAGCGAGGTATTAATGAGGGGACTAACCCCCTCATATACATAAGAAAAATATAAGAATATAAAAGTTTGTTAAGTAAGTTAATTCTTAAGTTACGTATATTTTTTACTAATAGAAACGTTCGTTAAAAATTGAAAGTTCTTGTTGCCTTTTGAAGTAACCGAAAAATTGGAGGGAAACTAGTCCTCCTTTCTCATCCCTTATTTCTCAAAATCGTCTGATCAAAACTAAGTGAAAGCCATTTAGCCAAAAAAAAGAATTAATATGCAAATTTTATTTTAATAATTTGTTTGCGGAGAGTCAAAATCAAACATGTATTAATTCTAAAACGTTCAGAAATTAAATAAAAAACTTGTTTTTTTAACTGAAAGTAAGGAGCGACATTAAAACTTAAAACGAACAGAAATTACTCTGTATATGAAATGGGTTGTCCTCTCTGCAATCCATCGCTCTTTAAGCTAAAGTTTGACTCTTTGCCACCCTTCTACTATTTTCAAACAATTAAAAATTTTAGCGTAAAGAGCGAGGCGTTGAGGAGGGGACAACCCATTTCATATGCGGAGTAATTTTTGTTTGCTTTAAGTTCTGATGTCGCTCCTTACTTTCAGTTACAAATTTTTTATTTTATTTAATTAACCAAAAGATTGAGTTCTGAGCTACCTGTTCTTCTCCCTATTTTTCTGGGACATGAGACTCCCACAAACCAGGTTTTTTAAATCCTGACACAGTATCTCCACCATTTTGGCAAAGTGGATGCACTAAAACCCATCTGATTTAGTTTCCTAGTATAAGAGACAGTGGCAATAATAGTAATCCTAAAAATATCAATAAAAAAGCTCATGGAAGTATGTTTATTTTTTTTCCAAGGGGTTATTTTATCGACCCAGTGGTCCTATAATATTTTGAGAGGGGCCATTCTAATAGAAATTAGAAGTTCTGCTTCCCTTTCGAAATGACTAAAACGATTCGAGGGTAAAAAGGCTCCTCTCACCACTGTTTCCTCAAAATAGTCTGATTAATATTTTGAGATGCCCATTTTGTTCATCATACTTGAAAGACCAAATAACTATGCCTTTTGATAAAATATGGCCCTCCTCTCCCATGGAGAAAGCTCCTTAAGTTACCAAATTTGTCCATTGTATACAAACAGTATTTGTTGTTGAGAAGAATGCGAACATTATTTTGATGGGGGGGGGGGGGCAAACCTTCTGCTTGGTAGTTTTTCTATGGGAAAAGTTTCCTTGGGAGGGGTGTTTCCAAGGAGTGAACTCTCAGGACAAATTTTTTGCCATAATTAAGAAATTAATTTGCTATAATTCCTATACAATTTTTTTATGTTTTGCCTTCTCTTTTCAATCTCAATTTTACGCGCAGACATGAAAAGGTGATTGTTAGGACTAAATTTTCAATGGGATTCAATTGTCCAGAGGATAATTTTTGGGAAGGGGTATTTCTCTAAGGACACATACTAAGATTTTCTGGCATTAACAAAAAAAAGTCAGAAAATAAATAAAGCAGACAATTAATTTCAAATGAAAGTAAGGAGCAAGATTAAATTTAAAATGAACAAAAATGCT
Organism: Artemia franciscana; assembly: GCF_032884065.1. Classification (NCBI taxonomy): domain Eukaryota; kingdom Metazoa; phylum Arthropoda; class Branchiopoda; order Anostraca; family Artemiidae; genus Artemia; species Artemia franciscana. The sequence goes on along the minus strand of NC_088864.1, from coordinate 31,605,695 downwards.
ACGTATATGAATTAGGTTATCCCCCCCCTCAATATCTTGCTGTTAACACTAAAGCTTGAATTTTGTTCCAATTCTTGAAAAAGGACCCATGAATTACAAGGCTAGTTTAATTAGAACAATAAGAGCTTATTTAAAAGTACTAAGAACATAAACGTAAAGGGGAACTTTTGAGGAGGGGGTGACCTTTTCCATGAACCTAGTAGTTTCTTTTCGTTATAAGGTTTATTATTGTTTTTTACTTTCAGTTAAAAAACTATTTCTTAATTGTGACTAAACTACTATTATTGTAGCTGAGGGTAGGGGTCGAGGATTTGTGGAAGTTTAAGAGCGATGTTGAATTCAAACGAAAATCCTTATTTGCATACATATTATCAAAATAGCGTAATAGCTAGATCCCAGAACCAGCTCAAGTTATTAATTAGAAAATTTATTTTTTATTATATAATTAATTAAAAATCAAATAGAAATGCAAGGTATCAACATGTTGGTAGAGAATCCAAACCAGCCAAGGGGTGCTCTATACATACTATCATTACTATTTCTACTGCCACAACTGTTACTGAGGCTACAAGCATTAAGGAGAAATTTTAAGAAAATGTTGAAGAAGATACGCCATGTCACGCGGTCAACACGGTGCATCAGCAGTGCCCCAGGAATACTACTACTAATAATAATAACTCACCGCAGGGGCTCTGTCACCTAAGGCCAACAGAGCCCCAGGAATAGCTCAGAGTATTGAGTTAGAACTTCTAGGGCACATTAAAGGGGGAAGTTTAAGTACCAAACAGACACTTTGCACATGTTTTAGGACGTTTTTGAACTAAAAAGAAACACGCCAGGTCAGTAAAGGCTATAAAAAGGGCTTAACACCATATTTCAGAAACAGCTTTGATAAATTGATTTTTTTTTGCGCGTTTATAGGGTACATGAACAAACCACAAGTTAAAATACACTTAGCACCACTACAGCTTCTATTGCCATTTCTTGTACCAAGCCAAGGAATATTACAGAAAAACTCAATGAAATAATGAGGGAGATGCTAAATGAAATCAAAACATTCGAATCTCCCCCTAACTAAACAAAAAGACATAACAGTTATTTCTGTGTAAAATTTTTTGATAAACTTTGTTTTTTTTACCCCATTCCTCACCCCGTTCTTTGCCCTATCCCTGAAACTTTTCATGGTGCCCATTCCATTGAATGTTTTTATCCCTTTTAGAGACCACTGTTCCTGTGCACATGAATGAAATTGTTTAATAAATGAACTGTTTAATGAAATTGTATATGAAATAAAATTGTTTAATGTGCCCATGAATGAAATATAAAATAAAAATTTGAACCACCAATCTGTGATGCTTCAATAGTATTCCTAACTTTTGTTTTTGAGTTTGCTATTTTTTCCCATTAAGCGATCCCCCGTTTTGCCACTCAAAACTTTATTCTACGTTACGTATACTTTTAAAAATTAAGCACAAAAAATTAATAACGCATGTATGAGAAATTGAACGTTTAAATCTTCTAGCGTAGTATTTTAAATTATTGAAAGTAAACTTGCAACTGTCCGGTGTAAAATTGCCCTAAGTTTGTTATTTATTTACCTAATCAGATAAGGAAATAAGCCTATTTATGCACTCGTGTTGTATGGCCAGCTTGCCAGCTTAAAGAAACTTCCCAAAGGCCACTCAGCGTGTCCCCAGGTGGCAATAAGGAAACGCTCTAAAGATACGTAGGGTACTTCCGTAGGAGGCACGGACCAATGGAGGACCTGTCCCTGGTGTCCATTTTTAAAACTGGGACACCTTCGCTTGGGGCTATAAGTAAAGGGTGATGAGGAAGAAATCCCTTCAAATGAACCATCAGCAGGACCCAACGGCATGTTTACACGTTCCGTGAGTTACAAAACTTTCTTCAAGTAACGGGGTTAAATTACATGGTGACGAAGAGCACCATTGCGGGAGAATCTTCTAGAGGAGGACAACTGCGACAAGGACTAAGATTTACATCTATGAACAACAGCCTCTAACCTTTTGGGAATTTCTTGACCCTTTTTTGGCACACCTAAGACTGGAAACCTTGTGGTCAACGCTTTCCCCATTTGAGAAGTGGTGCCACTTGATGAAATCATAGGCTAGTAAACAAACACAGCATTTCCACGGGATTCTGATGAATGGATCATTCTTCTTGGCCTGGTCTGTGTTGACTGGAGTTTTTGGACTTAAAAACCTCTTCCAAGATAATTTTTCTATGATGGGCTGCCTCCTTGTATTAGCATAATATTTGTAGACATAAATATGTAATCAGTGAAAGGAAATAGAATAGAGACTCTTTACAGGATTTTGCAAGAAAAGATATAGATGAAAAAAAGTTTGTGATACCTTGGGAGTGAAAAAAGATCAGTTTTGTAAGGTAGAATTATTGCAATTTCTAAAAGGATCAAAAATAATAAGGATCCGGGTGATGATTAAGTGGTAAATGAGTTTCTTAAATTTGTTGGCTCTTAGGTTAAAAATAAGTTACTGAAGATTAAAATATGACTTTAGGAAAAGGGAAAGTACCTAAAGATTTTGGAAAACCATTAATTGAAGCAGTGTATAAGAAAGGTGGTAAGAGTGAGTTTTGTAATAATAGAGGTATTAGCCCAGTCTTTGTAGATAGCAAATTCCTTAGTAATATGATACTCTTTAGACTTAGAGATGCTATACTCTCAGTAGTCAAAGTCACAAGCAGTTGAAATTTCAGTCTGAGTTCTCAGAGTCGTTGCAAGTTTCACACTTGAAGTTGCAAATAGTCACTATCGCTGCTGCAAAAATTCACATTCGTTAGTAGACAAAGCAACAATTGAGTTGCATTCAAAATTGTAAGTTTTCAAGATCATACTTAATTTTACGCATAAGTATTTTTAAGATTAAGGAATAAGCAGTCACAAGTACTCAAAATTGGATGTAATCAAAGTTGCAAGTAACGACAGCTACAAATAATTTCAGTCTTCAATTGCAATTATCCTTGAAATCATACGAAGTCTAATTAACAGTTACATATATTTTAATTCATCCAAAAGATGAGGGTTGATTATTTCATTCCCTTTCCATATTTATTTACCCTTTAAACTATTCTAAAAAAGACGACTATTTCAAAATTTTGATTGAATATATTTTAATAAGAGAAAACTGAAAAAGGCACAAGTGGGAGTCCCTTTTCAATTTCCCCTTAAACTTGTCTTGAAAAATTCAACTTAATTCTCTTAGTTGCTGTTAAAATATTATATATCCTTTTATTTGATAGACCAGATGTCCATAGTGCATTTTGATTTGTTTAAAATATACCTCAACACTCTCTAAAGTTCTCCCTTAATGCACTTAGCCTTTTTGGATACAACCTGAATTTAACATTTCATCTTTCCTAGTGATTTATCCAGCCTATAAGCAATAAAACAATTGGAAAAATAACAAACCATGCCCTTAGGCTGTGAGTGGCATAAAATCCCTGGAGGAATAACTATGATACTTTTTCAACATATCTTTAACTTACATGGAGAGTTTAAACTTCATACCCTCAACCGTTTTAAAGATATATTGCTGATATTCCCCTTTAAAAAGAAGCAAGTATATATAGCGTTTTTATTATGTTTGGCATTACTCTTTACATTCAATCTAAGTTTCAACTTAAGATTCTACGCCTTATTGGAGATCCAGGATGAAACAAGCTGTCTTTCCCAATACAGTTCCTACAGATTAAAAACGGGAAATTTCGAAACTTTAGAACTTACCCTGGGAGGAAGGGAGTTTTCATCCCTGGAAGCATAGTTATTTGACGTTTGGACCATTATGAATGAAATTGCTATTAAATAATTTTGAACAGTTGTGTTTTGGGAAAAAAGACAAAAATTTTCATGATTTAGCTGTGAAAAAATTAGTGAAAATAAAAGTTAGGCAAGTTTAAGAAAATATACACATGCAGAAATTTTTGCTGGAGGTAGTAATGCACGCAATTTTGCTGTGAAACTGTTATGAAAGTATTAATACTTTACATAAAGAAATATTTTTGAGAAGCAATTTCCAATATAAGAAATATCAGAGTAATTGAATCTTCCGAAATATTTATCTTAAAAGATTAAATAAATCATCAAATTTAAAAAATTATATTCATCACTTTTATTTGTCCGTATCAGCATCTGTTATCATCGATTTTGACGTAATTATTATTTTTAATTTTTGTCTGATTCGAGTTTCAATATTTCTTTAATAGAGATTCATAGAGAGTTTGGAATTATAATCATAATAGCGCTTCTTCTCTGCTCGTCTTAAGTTTCATAAGCCTCTTCACTTTTCTTAAAAATTAAATTCTGTTTGTTTTTGATGCCCCAAGTTTTATTATTGGTTAATACATTAAATGCTTCTCTGACCTTTTAACGTCATTGTTTTAAAAATTACTATATTTAATTCCAGATTATTAGTTCTAATATATTGTCTTTTAATTTTTTTCAGCATCCTCTTCAAGATTTTCTTGAATTTCCAAATATAGGCCATTAAATGGTGTGTTTCTATGATATAGCAGATGTAATCATTTAATTGCAAGGATGTAGAAAGTTTCATTTTGACAAAGTTCTGCTACCTTACCAAAATCTTGTTAATATTTCATAATAAAACTCCTTAGTATTATTGACATATTGCAGGCATTGTGTTCTGAGAACCATAATGTATATAGTGTGTTTTGATTAAGTTCAACAAAACAATTGACATATTTCAGAAACTTCAATGAAAAAACAAGATTCTCTTTAAAATTTTCAGATTTTTGAAAATTGATATTCTTTCCTGACTGTTATCTAAATGTTGAAGATATGCTGTTTTGACAGCCTCGATACTTATAGAATCTTTGGATTTTATTTGTAGTTCCGTTTAACTATTAGTCGATGTACCAACTCAAAGCAAGTAGTCCATCCTTATATCAACAGAAGTTTGTCAATTTGATAACTTGGAAGCATTTTATGTGTTTTGATTTATTTTGAAACTTCTCTCAATATTCACAAAAATTTTTAACGGAATATTTTTAGTCGGTCATTTGATATTGAAGAAATAGCCTTTTGATAATCTGAATGCACCTTGTCACTTTGACTTGCTTGATCAAGTCTGGCTCTTCTGATTTATTTAAATAGTTCTAGTTTTGATGATGGAGTATGTGGTATCGTTTCAAGTTACAGTTGCAATTGCAGCAGCACTACTAGTTATAGCAATCACAGCCACAAGTAGAAGCAGAAGGTTTCGATTTTCATTGCTATTATAGTCATAAGTCGATTGTGTCGTAAATAATCGAAGTCAAGGATATTCACAATCATTAATAGTCATAGTTACAAATGGGCACTGTTGTGGCACGTCCCCTCTTTTTATAAGATAAATATCACATTATCTGCTAGATATGAATTTACCTATAATATACTTTGTTTACAAGTTAAGTGCTCGTAGAGACTATCGTATTTTAATAGTGTGGAAAATGCATGGAAAATGCAACCTAACCAAGTCATCCATTCAATTTCGATGATTTTCTGTCAATTTTATATCATTTTAACAACAATTATTGCATATTTTGAACAATTTCTATCTAAAAATTCAAAACGGACACAGGTCTTTGGAAATCAAACTTGGTCTCACTTTTAAACTTTCTCACATTGTGAACACAGGTTCTAGCAACAGACTACGTCATCCCATCAACTTACCCCATAGTCAATTGAATTCACATCATTTTTTTATGAAAATTTCCCATATTTTACAGTTTCCTAACCTGGGCGTTAAAATCAAAACAGGGCTTATCTTTACTTTTTCTTTTAACAACATTTAAAATGATACCTTTATCTAATTTTCAAATTTCTTTACAAGATCAGCTGCTTTGGAATCGAAACGCTTAGGTGGAAATATATCAATCATTTTGCCTTTACAATCAATGGTAATAACGAGTTTATTTCCATATTTAGTTGTAACACATTTCATTCTTGTAATCGTGTATTAAATTCTATTGTCGCAATCTTTTTTCGTAGTAGTTCGATTATATTTATTTTCCATTTTCTTCTCACTTAAAAGACTGTGCATTTATTTACAAATTATTTTATTTCATCTTTTAATTAGCTCATATTTTCTTTTAATTAGCTCCAGCACTTTGAGTTCTGAGTTCAGAGTTCTTTATTTAACAGTAAAATCGATAAACAAAAAATTGCTTCAAGACAATCTCCCCCATAAGGCTCCATGGCCGGGAAAGAACAGGGGAGAAAAAAAAATACCAAGAACAAAAAATATAAACAAAATCCAAAAAACAAAATTGAGTCGCCCACCTTAATAATCTCCAAAAAATGACAAGCTAGGCTGGTGGTATCACACGATTTCACAAACTCAATTAAATATCCAACTCAATCCAGAGACATCAACTCCAAGGGAAACCGAAATATAAAATAAAAAGACAAAAAACAACAAACAAACAAAATTATTTACTAGCTAGAAAATCTGTAACATAATTTTTGAACATACCAAACGAGTGGCAGCTTCGTACGAATTCTAGGAGTGTGTTCCAGATCCTGTTGCAAGATGTCAGAGGGTTGAAGTCAGATCTCACTGACGGTTTGTGAAGAACCATTAAATTGTTGGAAGTACAGAGATGATAAGTTGATTGATCAGAAACAAAAGATATATTATTACATAGGACAGCAGGAACATGGCCGTGCAACTGTAAAAAAATGAAAGAAGAACAAAAAATAAAGGGATTTCAAATCAAGCAAGGGTTTTAGTGAAAATCGGTTAGTTTCTTGAATAAGAGTCCTTGCTTTATCATAAAGTTTTGAAAGTGGCTTCAGAGACGAGGGAAAATTTCACATCCAAATAACAGAACAACATGAAACATACGACCTAACTAGGCTGCAGAACAAAATTCTAAGAATCGACCCTGGAAATATATATTTGAGCTTTCTAAGGATTCCGAGTCTTCTGGAGACTTTTATTTTAATCACGTCAATATGATGCTTGAACGAAAGATTTTCGTCAAGCAAGATGCCTAGGAATCGAACGTAACGATCCTTAGGTCTACTTAGAGAACCTCTTGATACATTTATTTCATTTAAATCAGGGCAAGCCTTTGAGATTCTGGAAAAAATGAGAAAACATGACTTATCGACATTTAAGGCAAGATAATTTACATCAAACCACTGGATAACTCTTTCAAAAAGGGCTATCATCCTTGAACGAAGATCAGACTCAGTTTTACCAGTTGTGCCCAGAGTACTGTCATCAGCAAAAGCAATAAGTCTATCCGGTAAGGACAAACTCTTATCATAGCTAGTGACAGATACTGGTTGACAAAGACGACATCAAATGGTAGGTTTTAAATTTTTAACCTTTTTGCCTATACATTCTCTACATTTTTGCAGTCAATCACAACGCTTGAAGGGACAGAAGGAGGCAGAAAAGATGACCTGATAACAGAAATGATTACTTGCCATGTCTTCTTAATGTCCTTACCGCACGTAGAGAATTTTCTATGATAAAATAACGATTTAGCCCTTCAGCAAAGCGAATTGTAAACTCTTCTATAAGCTTTGAAAAGTTGAAGCCGAGAATCACGCGAAAATGGCTTAGAGCAACTGTAAGCCTTCCAAAGATAATTTTTCTTCCTCCAACTTTTAAGGAGTCCTGGGGTCATCCAAGGATTCAAAGGGGATGTTGTTTTCGATGTTGGATTTGAATGGGCTGCATCAAATGTATCAAGGATAACTTCTTTCAAAGAATCATAAAACAGAATTGAACAAAGGATCTATTTCAGATCCATTTTCAGAAATACTCAACGAACGACCTACCAACCGTGATCTAAGAATATGCAAGCCCTGATCATTAAATTTTAAAGAGGAAAAACCAGCTTCTTGGCTTTTCCTTGGCAACGAATCGGAAAAATCATACATGGAAAAAACAGGAAAATGGTCTGAGATATCACTCATCAATATAGAATTTCGCACCAAGGTTAAAGATGACAAAATATTTTCAAGCAAAGAAGCGGTAGTGTAATTTATGCGAGTTGGAATGCATGCAGAAGGTAGTGTTCCACAAGCGAGCATTGACGAAAGAAAATCCAAGGACGAGGATGACTTCCAGTCACACAAATTAAGGTTGAAGTCACCCATAATTACTAGTTCACATGAATTAAGTTGGATTATTTCCAAGACCTCATCAAGAATCTGAAGGAAAGAGGGAACAGACCCACTAGGAGACCGGTATATATTACCAAAGTTAAAGTTTTAGCTTGGGTTTTAATCTCAATAAATATGGATTCAAAATTCCTTCTTCATTTCTTTACAGGTTATGTCTAACAGAGTACGGACGATATTCCGAAACATAAACAGCAAGGCCACCTTTAGCCATCCTACTTTGATTCAAATATTCCATCATGTACCCAGGGATACGCAATAGAGATTCGTTTTTCGAATCAAGGAAAGTCTCACAAAGACCAATGAAGTCAGAGTGGCCACTACGCACTATTTTTTCAACTCATCAAACGAAAAACAAAGACCCTGAACATTAAGCTGAAGTATAGAGAATCTACCGTCTCGTTTGGATACTCGATCTAAATCCAATACATATTTACTACTAACTGAAAAATGGGGATTTGATGGTGATTTGTTGGACAGACCTTCTGAATTATATATAAAACTAAGAATATCAATTGAGGTATTTTGAAGATGAAATAGTCGCTTACCCAAGGAGGATATGTAACCCAAACTAGAGTCTGACAAATGAAAAAAGAACATACAAACTATGATCCATCGTGTGCCACTCACCATCCAGCTTGGCATCTTCATAACAATGAAATGTGGACAGCAACTAGGCAAACAGAACGATGAACTAATTTTTTGAGAAAAAGAAACTGAAACAGAAAAAAAAAGGCCAAAAACAGAAAAGTTGAATAAGAGAAAAACTTGAATACAAAATGAAAAACAACAAAAACATAACTGAATCTCCCAATCCAGGAGAAAAATTTATACCTTATAACTTACGAAAAAAAAAACAAATAATAAACATCAAACAAATCACTAAAAAAAATGAACAAATGACACATATTACTCATCACCTCCGAGTATCACAGCGGGGGAGGGAACCACAGAGGTCGCATTACTAGATAGTTTAAAGGGATCAAAACATGAGTCCTCAATTCGCACCCAAGTCTTACTCTTTGAAGACTTTTTCGCTTCAATCCATAAACTAATCCCTTTCGTTATTACTCGGGTTTCAGCAACTCTTGTTGAAGTGTCAGATGATGTAAGCAGATTGTAGCCGAAAGATAGCAGTTCTTTTCTATGACGTGCCAATTCACGCGGGAGATCAGAAGTGATACTTTTTCCAGATCCCTTCAGCTTACCACAATTTTTCATAATAGCGTCCTTATCTGCTAAATTAGCCAAAGTCACGAAAACTGGCCCGGCTTTTAGTGTAGTCCTAGACGTTGCCCTAGTATTAGAGCCTGATGGTTTATTTCCATTCAAACGATAGCACTTGATGAAGGGCATTGAATTTGCGTTACTGACTCCTATTTCAGCGAGAAACTCACGAGTAGCATTTTCAGAGCTACCACCTTGAACAGCTGGTACACTCTGAAGTAGAATATTCTGTCTTTTTGAAACAAGTTCAACTTGAAGACAAGACTTTTTTAGATTTACTACTTCGGTTTTGAGAACCGTATTTTCTTCTTTAAGTTTCAAATTCTCATTCCGCAAAGCCTCAATCCCCTTTTCCTGGCTAAGAATCTTCGCCATAAGCTCAGTGTGTTTCTGATCAAAGTACGACTTCGTGAGAGACATCATAAAATTATTCAATAATCTCCCCTAGATTGGCTAATACCCAAATCAAAAATCCATTAAACAGAGACTTACTGGCAAGTGTTCAAACAATTCAAACAGAACAAATATCCTAAATAAGCATTAACATCCACCAGCACGCACTAGCTCCGAACGGAATGAATGCTGGCAAGCAACTGCAAGCGGCTGCAGAACATTCCTTCTCAGAGAGTCTGTTATTCGGAGATAGGTGTGTGTAATTTACATGATGAATGAGCCGAGTCGTTTTCACCGAGTTGCATATAGATACTTGATATGGAGAGGGTGGATAATATATCAAAATTTTTGTTTAAGTAATTAGAATGTTTTGTTAATTTTAATTTTTATCAGAATGGTTTTACGTTATGAGTATAAATCCAAACAAATTCGAAAAGTAAGAAATTAAACAAGATGCTAATGGTATTTGTGAAGATTCATTTTCTAAGTACACATATTTTTTTTTGTCGCTAAAAAAGTGCTATAAAATAGTCGTATAAAGCATTTCCAGTATAATTCACTCATCTAAAATTTCAAGAGATCATTTGTACTATTATTTTCTACAATTATTTCACTTTTATAGATTTATATGAATTAAGACATGATTTATTATCTTAAAGTAGTAGGTATTCTTATGAATTTCTTGAAAGTACTTATCTATTATTTGTGAAAGCAGTTATCCAAATGTCCTCCAAAAATCTTCTCCAGGATTGTGGAGACCAAGTAGGAGGAGTTTTTATTCTTGGATGTGTTATACGTTGTGTCTGATTCCAAACGTCCTACAAAAATCTTTTGCATGATTTTGGAGGCCAAGTAGGAAGATTTTTTTATTCTACAATGTGTTATACGTAAGGTCTAGCTCCAGACATCCTTCAGAAATCTTCTGTAGGATTTTGGAGACGAACTAGGAGGAAATTTTATTAAACGCAAATTAGTGATTTTTTCATTGTCAGATGAACCACAAGATCATGAAAGATAAGAATCTAAATAAGTGCGTGAACAGGATTGTTAAGTTGCCCTAAGAACGAAATTGATAAGAAAAAAAAGAGAAAAGTAAGGCAGAAACAGACGTTTTATTGCTCAAAATAAAGATAATTTATAGTTTGGAAAAATCTATGGATGTATCCAGCTGGACATAGAAGTTAGACAAGTAAGGCAGAAACAGACGTTTTATTGCTCAAAATAAAGATAATTTATAGTTTGGAAAAATCTATGGATGTATCCAGCTGGACATAGAAGTTAGACAAGCATTAGCAGAGAAAATAAATGAATGCGATTGGGTAAAGTAGTTTATTTAATGTTAAAAATGAACAAATTATGTATACAATTGGATAATTTAATACTACTGATGAATGCTAGAAAAGGAGAAGTTTACGAGCACCTGTAGAATCTTTTCCAGGTTGATCTTTAAAATAAGTAAAAGATTAATTTTGGCTATATGTTTCGTAAGTTTGGTAAAGTCAATTTAACTGTCAAAAGATATATAACTTATATTACTTAGTGCATGATTTTCCTGGACTAGCATTCTACGAAAAAAACTGTTAGAGCATCGTTGAAAAAATTCAGTTAAACGAAACATTTTAGAAGAGGATAATGAACTACACATGTTAGCTGTGGCGACCCCCAGTGAAATTACTATTTAAAATAATGTTTTGGTTGATTTTTAAGAGATGAATATTTAATTTTGTATAAAGTACTATTGGAACATAATAAAAGGGCTCTTTCCGATCATGCACTCAGGAAACCAGTTCCATAATGAACCCATAAGTTGCAGGTCTTTTTTATAAATTACACTTTTACAGACTATACGCATTCTTTACAACAGTTTAATTTTATTTGTTTCATATTTTTTGTAAGAGCAAAAAATTGGTTTGCGTAATTCATTTTCTCGCTTAATTATTTTTTCGTGAACCAACTCACCTGATTTATAAATAGCAAAAAATTCTAAAAAGAACAAAATGCAGTTTTATAATCAGCATTTCTTTCTGCTGTTCTTAGATATTTTTCAAGTATTTCAGTTAGAAACTGTCCCAAGAATTAAAGAAGCAAGTGGTAAAAAAGCAAAAGCCGATAAAATGATGCAATAAATATAAATTTGGATAGTATGAATGCATTACCAGCATTTCCATAATATTTAAACTTCTACCACAAACAAATGATCTATTTTTAAATTCTTCTTCCATTTAAATTTTGAAAATAATAAAATGATAAAAATAAAATTTAAAAGAGATTCTATGGATTCATTGCTTTAAATATTTTTTATATAATCAAGGCACAACTGAACCACAATTCACAGCTTTAAAATTTTGTACTTGAGTAGAATGATGGGTAATTTGCCTATTTGAAGTCTTTAATTAGTTGACTATTTCATTTACAGGTAGAATTCCAAAAGAATCATTAAATCCTACAAATGAGTACTTGAGATGATTGAAATAATAAGTCGGCTATTTTCTTTGTTCTTAAGACATTTGTTTATTTTTTTTGACGAGGGAATAAACAAATTGTGTATTCAATAAATTCAGCATTTCTCGAAGGATTTCAAATCTATCAAGAAGGAATAAGAAAAAAAATTTTGGATGATTTTGAAGTAGTTGTTCGTACGATGGATCAATATTGCATCCTTTATTTTCATTTTTATATTTTTCCATCTTTGTCACCAGTCTTTCGTGAAGTAATTGTTTAACAGGTTCTCGTTCATTCACTTTTGTATGTGTCATTTACACTTTATATTTTATTTTAAATCGAAACACGTTTAAATTTTTGTTTCTGAAATTCGGATATAGAATTTTATAATAATTCATTTATTAGAGAATTTTCTTATGTAGATAAAATTCCAAGGTAAAGATTTTCGTAATTCTCTTTTCAAAAACTTCTTAGTATTGATTTCTATTGATCTCATTACAAAAACTTCTAAAGTATTGACTTAGTATTGACAACCTTCCTCTTATTATTTCTTAAAATGCTTTATCATGATATTTTTCAAGAATATTCATTAGAACATTTTCAAAACTGTCTAAAAGTTCAGATAACTGCATTAAGCCCTTCGACTGAACCTATAAAAGTGAAAAATTAACTGCATCTGTCCAATTTTTGGATTTGCAATATTTTTAAGTCTTTTATTTTTTTCATTAATATCTTCTTTTGTTATTTTTAAGTTATTTCTTTCTAATAGTCCTTCATCATCAAATCTAGTCAATATATTATTAGGTGACAGATATGTTTCAGTTAATCCATTAATATCCTTACTTAAATACTGAATTATAAGAATTTATTGGTCAACTACTTCACCCTTGAAATGGTTTAGAATAATTTTCACATTTTGTAAATTCAAAGTATCTTTTCCTGATTTTGGATCACCTAAAGTAGTTTATCGTTTCAATTGTAAATCAAGATTACCATCATCATCCAATAATTTGCATTCATTATTTGTATACTTCCGACATTTACTTAAGCTTTCAAACTTTTTCATTTAGTATACGCTAATTGTATTAAGCGGATATTCAGTTTTTGGTACTTGAAAGACCCATCATTTGTTTTCAACTCAAGTAGTAAAAATCCGTGATTCTTTTTTGCCTCATTAAACTAGTTGATAAAATTGTTATTTTTCAAATTGGATGCAAGGTTTTTTTGTATTCTATCAATTTGTTACCTCAATATCTATTTTGACTCATTGAACTAGTTGATATTTCTCTTTTTTCAAGTCGGATGCAAGGTTTTTTATAGTTCTATCATGATTCAGAGTTCAAGGTATGAGGACCTATTTTTGGATTGAACCTGTAACTAATATTTGGTAAAGGATTATCGTCACTACCTAACCCATAGCCAAAATATTCATAATAATTAATTCAGTGACCAAAAGAATTAAAAACAAGCGGATTATTTTGAAACTTGAGTAAAAATTCCCTTGGGAACTGTGAATTCTCTTATTGATATTTTCATGGCCTATATATGATATAGGTCAGGATTAAGCAGTTGCGAAAATAATTATATTTAAAAACAATTAGCATTGTTTTTACTCTGATAGAGGAAAGTCTTGTCTTGTCCATTTTATAAAACCAAGAAACAAAGGATAGTTTACTGTACTCATTGTATTGTTCTTTTTCTTGTTAAACTCTCACGAAGTAAATTATAAAATGACCCGAACAACCAGAATCAGGCAAGCCGTAAATTCTTACAGTCCACCCTTCAGTGCTACAAACAGGGGCAAAAATCCTTGAAATAGCACCCCATCACGCCAGACAGTGGATGGGAACCCAGTTGATTCGAGAAAGGTCCCAAACCCCCCATCTACTTCACCTGGTAGACAGATACCCAAACTCTCTGCTGAGTCCCAGGTTCTGTATGATTTGATTACAAGAATTGACATTTCAGTCCGACAGATTTCATCTGAAATAGCTCTACTACGAACTGAGCTTGCCCAGAAGCCTAGCTATGAAGAAATGCATAAATATGTAGATGGTGCATTTCTGAACGTTAACTCTCGGTTGCAGAAAATTGAAGAAAAATACACCCAGGCTTCCCAGCAGACTGATGAGATACGAGAAATTGTAAGGGAAGAAACCTTCTGCGATCATGAAGCACAACGGAGATGATTACAACGGAAAATGAATATTATTATTAAAAATTTATCCAAACAAGAAGGATTTGATGATGTAACTCAAGTGAAACAAATAATTCAAAACCAGCTGCAACTTCCTGTGGCAACAATATTAAATACAACCAGGCTTGGGGAGAAGAAACCAACAACTCAGAACTCTGTTTCAAGATAACAGCCCCTTCTAATTCAGCTGCCAGAATCAGAAATTGCTCTGAAAAGACAGATTATGCAAATGTCTTATGTGAAAAGAAAAAGCCTACAAACATTCTTTCGCAATGATGTACCCAAACGGTTTAAAACAGCTGGTAGTATTAGTGAACCTCTCTCAAGAGGACCAAAACACTAATTGAGCATAAGACCATGAGCAGCAGCTCTATTGCTGACAAAGGGAAAGAAAACCAGGCTAGGAAAGTGTTTGTCAATAACCCTGGTACAATACGTCACTCCTACTCATTTCCTAGAATCCATCTTGCAAATGTAAGATCACTAGTAAATAAAATGGAGGAACTACAGATTATTCTTGGCGAAAACCAGATTGATATTGCTTGCCTTACAGATACATGGTCTGCTACAGAAGATTCTTGCTCGATTCCTAATTGTAACTCCCATTTTAAGCCCAGATTGGGCAAAGATGGTTTTCCTCTATCTAATGGTAGAGGAGTGACTTTTTTTTTGTAAGTGTACCCTTCCAAATCGGATACTTTCATTTTCTAAAATAGAGAACAACTCCAAAACTGAAATTTTATGGCTTTGGACCAGACCCAAAAACCTCCCAAAAGACGTATCTTGCATGATTTTTGTATTATTTATTGCCCTCCTCGTAGTGGATTTACGAAGGAGCTGACGGCATATCTGCAACTTTATACTGACAGAATTCGCCGCAAGTACCCCTATGCTGCAATTACATTATGTGTTGATTTGAATGAGCAAGACCAAAAGTGGCTTAGCGCTGCTCTTAGTCTTGACCAGGTAGTCAAGTCACCTACACGCAGTGATAAAGCCCTAGACTTGATTTTTACCAGCATTGAAGATTACTACTGTGCCCCAAAAATAGCCCCTCCATTAGGGGCAAGTGACCATCTATGCATCTTTTGGACCCCTTTATCATCCTTTCCCCCTAAACCATTGATCAGTCATTCATATAGACCCATTACTGACGAGAAGATTGCCCATTTCAAAGTAAACCTTACCTTAGACCTTAGATCCTCCAGAGCCAGGGGTGGCTCATAAGGCGTCTACGAAACCTCACCAGACATCTCGGAGCTGAGCTGCAGCCGTGACGTCCTCCCATTGTGGTTGAAGAGACAACTCCGCATTTCTCAGGTCTCGCTCCTACTGTCGTCGTAAGGTGTGTCTTGGTCGACCTCTTTTTCGCCTCCCCTCGGGACGCCAATCATATACTCTATTCGGGAGTCGATCCTCTGGCGTACGGAGGACGTGGATAAGGTATGTCCATATCCTACGTTTCAGAAGGTCAGTAACTAATGGCTGACTGGTTCGTCGGTGAACTTCTATGTTGGTGACCTTTTCCTGCCACGATATGTTCAGGATTCTCCTAAGGCACATGTTTTCAAAGGCTAGGAAATGTTTCTCAAGCTGGGTGTTTACTTTCCAGCATTCACTAGCATAGAGGAGGATGGACATCACATTACTATTCAGGAGGCGGAGCTTCAAGCGCATAGAGTATTTACTACTGCGCCAGACTGGTTTCAACTTGCTAAAAGCCGATGTCGCTTGTCCAATTTTGGACAATTTCGTTGATTTCGTCGGCTATTTCACTATCGTATTTGATCCAACTCCCGAGATATTTAAATTCCTTGACCTGCTCAATAGTTTTATTTTTGCATTTTAATATGAGTGGAGAGTCAGATGTGGCCATACTCTTGTTTTACTGACATTTACTGCAAGTCCCATTTTCTCAGCTTTTTCGTCTAGGGCGTCGAGTAGCAGCTGCAGTCGCAGTTTCGCTTCTTCAAGAAGAACAACGTCATCTGCGAAGTCCAGATCAGAGATCTGTTGACTGCTAATCTTCACTCCAATGCCTGAAGACTGGCGTAGAATATAGTCCATTGCAATGACAAACAGAAACGGGGATAGGACACACCCTTGTTTGACGCCAGACATTATCTTGAGGAAACGCGTGTCCCCATTTTCTGTGCGTACACAGCATTCACTATCCTCATATAGTGCGATTATCATTTTGACTAGTTTATCAGGTACTCCGTAATATTTCAAACTATTCCATAAAGCGTCTCGGTTAGAAGAATCAAACGCCTTTTCAAAATCAATGAAGAGCAGGTACAGCATTTTGTTCCATTCTCTGGACTCTTCCACCATCAGTCTAAGAATGAAAATAAGATCAGAGCAAGACCTACCAGGTGAGAACCCATGTTGCTCTTCCCTGAGATGTGAGTCTAGGGCTGCTCTAAGGCGTTTTAGTATTACCGAGGCTAGTATTTTACTAGGCACAGACGTCAAATTGATGCTCCTCCAATTGTCACAAATTTGTACATCGCCTTTCTTGAAGAGTTTGACCAGTATACCTCTGGTCCAATCTTTTGGGACTTTTTCGTTGTTCCAGATGGCCACAAGAAGAGCAGTTCATACGAATATGCAGGCTCGAAGGGACGCTTTCAGCATCTCTGTCGTAATCCCATCGACTCCAGGTGCACGTCCATTTTTCAGCTTTTTCACAGCTGTCGTCAATTCTTCCGTGCTGGGTGGGTCAGCACTTACGTCAATTTGTAAGAATGGCGTATCCGGTACTGTTTCTGGATCATCAGGTCTGGGCCTATTTAAGACTTTCTCGAAATGTGAAGCCCATCTCTCGTCAGCTTTCTGTGGATCCGAAATAATGTCTCCATTTTCATCTTTTACAAGGGATGTACGATTTGTTTTCTTTCCAACTATCTCGTTTGTTAGTCGATAAACTATTTTTGAGTCTCCTTTCTTTGCAGCTTCTTCTGCAAGCGCTGCTTTTCTCTCAATGGCAATTCTCTTGTCTTTCCTGGCACTTCTTTTCACCGCTTTATCCTCTTCTTTGTAGTGGAGCTATAGTTGGGCTTTTTGCTCTGGGCTCGACGTATTCAGGATAAGCGTTCGGGTCTCCTTGCGTCTACTGATGTATTTCCAGGTGTCATCCGATATCCATTCTTCTTTCTTTCTTTTCTTGAAGCCAAGGTTGGCCTTCGCAACGTCATGGTACACACTCTTGACTGAGGTTCATGTATTCTCAAAATCAAAGTCATTGGTTTCATCGAGCATATTTAACGCTTCAAATCCGTTATGTAGAGATATGCAGAAGTTTTTGCGGATGTCAGGATCTTTCAGCTTATCGGTGTCAAATTGTTTATGTGTTGCAGTGATAGTTTTCCGCTTCTGAGCTTCCAGTTTGATTCTTACTTCGGCTATCATCAGGATGTGATCTGAATTAACATCCGCTTCTCGAAAACCCCTCACGTCACATAGGCTACTTCTCCAACGTCTTGACATGAGGAAATGGTCGATTTGATTCTTCGTTCGGCTGTCGGGGGACACCCATATGTACTTGTGAATCGTTTTATGGTCGAACATACTACCACCTATTATCAAATCGTTGCTTAGTGCATAATCGATTAGGAGTGTGCCATTCTCATTTATCTCTCCAATGCCATGTGGGCCCAGAACTTCAGGGCAGTATTGGCGGTCTGCGCCAACTTTAGCATTTAGATCGCCAACCACACAGAGTATATCATGCCTGGGAACGTCTTTTGTGACCGAGTCTAGCATGTTATAGAGAGTATCTTTCTCCTCTTCATCAGCTTCGTTAGTTGGAGCGTAGCATGCAATTATGGTCATTTTTGTGTGATTTGATACGAAGCGAGCTGTCATTATACGTTCCTTAACTGGGTTCCAGTTTTTCATTGCTTTGTTTGCAAGTGGCGACATCAGAAGTCTTACACCAGCGCGGTGGAAGGAAGGGTGACCACTAAATGCCATGACATATCCATCACCGAACTTCTCTAATCCATTTCCAGTCCACCTGATTTCACTGAGAACGAGTATATCGATGAGGTATTGTCTCATCTCTTTAAGAACTTACTCTGTCTTGGATATCTGGTTCATCGTTCTCAAGTTCCAAAAACCCATCTTTAGATTCTGTTTCGCAGTCAAAAATCGGTTCCAGGGGCATGCAGGGGTCGTTATCTGGGGAGGTGATGTATCCGAGGCTTATGTAGACGTTTCAGTTACAGTTGTTTTTCCCCTGGGGGTTGCCCCTCAAGGTCCCAGGTGTGGGTTGCAAGCCCACAGCCCAACCCTCCTCATTTGCGGACTTGGGACCGTCATGCTCCCCCAACCTCTGTGAGGAAAGGATCCTTACATGGTTAGCTCCAAATCCTGGGCCAGTATCCTATGTGATACCAATGCTGATGAAATGGCTTCTAAGTTTTCAGCAGAACGTTTCCAGTTATACTGTGACACCCTTCCAGTGAAAAAAGTCAATTGCATATCCAATTGTAAACCATGGATAAATACAAAAAAAATTGTGCCTAATAAATGAACGTGATAGACTCTTTAAGGAAGGATTTTTCATGGAATCTCGAAAACTTCGAAACATTGTTATTTGTGAAATCCGTAAAGCAAGAAAAGAGCATGGTGCTCACGTGCTCAATAAGTTACTGTATTCTAACCCTAAGAATTTCCACAAATGTATCCAAGATCTCATGGGAAAGGTCTCTTCTAAGTAGTGGCAACCAAGTGAGTGCAGACATCATAAATGACTATTTTACTTCAACTTGTAAAACTCACCCGCCCATCCAGAATATGCCGGCCAACAGTGCAGTGGGTGACATTCCTGTGATTGAAATACATCAGACCCAGCTTAAACTCGAAAATCTTGATACAGATAAGGCAGTATACCCAGGTGATATCCCTACCAAATTGATTGTGAAATGTGTGCATTATTTAAGTGTACCTCTAACTGCAATTTTTAATCAATGTTTTGTAGATGGTATTTTTCCAGTGTGTTTTAAACGAGCTATTGTATCACCTATACCGAAAAACAAGACCCCAAAAGCTCTCTCTGACTTAAGACCAATATCAAAAACCTCTATTTTCTCTAAAATTTTTGAATGTTTTATTTACAATTTCCTCTTTGACGATATTCATGATAAAATTAACCCAAATCAGTTTGGCTTTAGGCTGAATTATAGCACCACCCATTGTTTATGTTATATACTTGACACTGTTTTCAAACATCTTGAGTTAAGTAGTTCCTACGTTGAGGCTGTTTTTGCTGTTATTAGTAAAGCCTTTGACAACTTGAATCATCAGACAGTTATTGATAATTCAAGGGCCTTGGGTGTCAGAGATTTTGTTTTGCGTATGGTAGCTAGTTTTTTATCTGGTCGTGAGCACTGTGTGGTCCTCCCTAACGGAGATTCATCAGGTTTTACCTCGATTTCCTGTGGAGCACCCCAAGGGACTAAATTGGGTCCTTTAGCATTCTTAATTGTTTTTAACAATGTTTTACCAAACTGTGACAACACTTTTAAATTTGCAGATGATTTGACATTACTTAACCTTTGTCAAACCTCAAACACTTTGGGCGTTAAACCTGACTCACTCATTAACAACTTAAAGAATGATCTTAGCAATGTTAAACTCAATCTAAGCATACCGAAAAGCAGTTTAATGCTATTCTCCTTTTTACAAAGGATACCCCCAATCAATAATTACCTTTGCATTCCGAATTTAAACATGGTTATGCTACTTGGCGTGCACTTGGACAATGACCTTAAATGGAAATCTCACTCTTTTCACTTATTTAAAACAGGTGGTTTTCTCCTTAGATCTTTCTCCCTTATTAAACGGTTCTCCGTATCAACCCAGAACCTTGAAATAATTTATTGTTCTCATATAAGACCTTGTCTTGAATATGCTTGTCCTGTCTGGCACCCTGGTTTAACCAAATCCCAATGTTCTAAAATTGAAAGCATTCAAAAAAGAGCTATAAAAATTATATTGGGGACGTCCTATACTACTTATGATGAAGGTTTGGCTAGACTTGAACTCACTACATTGGAATCACCTCCTCACTTCCTTACCATGAACTTTGGGCACAAGTGCCTTAGTTCTGACTATTATCGACGTCTTCTTCCCCCCTTCAAAGAAAACCCTCCCCATCCTTCCCAATACAAGACTTAATGCTCGTAGAGCTCTAAATACTCAACTTGACTTGTGTCCCCAAATGTTGACAATGAGGTACAAAACCTCTTCCGTTCCCTATTTTGTTTCGCATTTTAATAATTGATTTAACTTTGTAACTATGTTTATCCCTTAATATTTATTTTATCATTGTAATTGTAATTGTTCTGACGTGCTTATGCTAGCTTGTGTGCTATTTTAGCCAATAAATCATATTCTATCCTGTTTTCTATTCTATAATAGTTACAAAATAGTTACAGTTTAATCGTATCTTTTTCAAGATATTTAGCATACAGACAAATGTTTTGAAAGTGTAGGTAATCAAAAATCAAATTCAAGAGTAAATTGGTTTTATCACATCCAGAGTTACGACAAATCAATAGACGAAACAACCCTTGAGGTGTTTGAGTATGCTTGTTTTTAAAACGATCTCTACTTTTCCGATTTCATGTACTTTAATAGGGGCTTTTCCATCCATTTACTTGGTCATTTTGCTAAGTAAAATTCAACTATGAAGCTTATACCTTTGAAACTTATAGCTTTGAAGCTTATAGCCTGTTGGTTTCAAGCTTACAGCTGAACTCCATAGTTTATAGATTATAGATCCAAGGGATTAGATCCCACGGGTACTGTGTTTACTTTATTTTTCAAAACTTTTCTGTTAGGGTCTGTCATAGTGCCTCGAGCTTCTTTATTTTGTTTTTCAAAGAATATTGTATGTTTGTTTACTCTTAAAGTATACTGAGTTTCTGTAAGGCTTTTCATTTTTCTGAATAATAAATCTATATAATTCTATGATGATATTTTATCTTTAACGATATTCGTTTTGATGCCTTACAATTTTGTCTTTGCTTTGGTTTGATCGCCACCATCTTTCAAATAAGCATATACACTTGATCTTACTCCTAGAAACCCGAACATTATTGATCCAGATAGTTGATCCTTCATCATACCTATCACTTTTTTATTGTCTCCAGAGAAGTTATAAAGGTTATCTTTGTTATAATCTGAAGTATACAATTTTCTCGGAGGTCAGCCTTATTATCTTCATAAAAATCCTCGAACATCATAAATAAAGCTATCCGTATCCAAATAACATAAGTCAATGTTTTCACTACATTTTTGTTTCATGTCTTCATAATGAAATCCATCCATTAGTAACTTAGACAACTCTAATACAGCAAATCCAACGTAAAAAGATATATCTAGATTTGT
Source organism: Artemia franciscana (assembly GCF_032884065.1). Taxonomy (NCBI): domain Eukaryota; kingdom Metazoa; phylum Arthropoda; class Branchiopoda; order Anostraca; family Artemiidae; genus Artemia; species Artemia franciscana. The sequence continues at coordinate 31,583,862 of NC_088864.1, read as the reverse complement.
TTTTGAATTGACCATTATGGCTACCGAGAAATTCTTGCTGAAGATTGTTTCCTATTTAAAGTATAATTTTTTAACTAGTTTCTATCTTTGTTCATGGCTAGTGATTCTTTTCTTCATCAGAGATCTTATAACATTTTCCATGGTTTCCCAAAAACAAGTTTTATTCGTGAGTCTAAAAAAACTCTTTCTCGAAATCATTTTTTCCCTTTTGTCGTAAGTTAGTATTATGATTGATATATTCCTAAGAAATAGGGTGACTCAGTAAATACTAGTATGTTATGTATTTTTTTAAATACTAAGCCATGTTTTAAATAAAATTCCAAGTTTTTTTAATGTAAAACATAATTTTTCTTATAATTTAAAGTTATACTTAATTTATAAGAAAAATGTTCGAGATCTAGTTGTAAATCTTAATCAAAATTTTGTAAATTCCTTGTATATTCTAAATAAACTTCCTAAGCATTAATACTTACCACTATTGGTAATAATAAACAAATAAACTAAATTATCCTTACTAATTTCCGACTGAACATAATCTTTCAATTGTTGGTATTAGTCTGAGCTGTTGATTTCCTTTACATAGACTGATATATTAATAAAGGTAAAGTCCTTTTCAGGCAAATTTTGTGTCACTGCCCAAACGTATAAATTATTAGCATCTTAATACATTAAAATACCTGAAGATTGTGTTTTATTAAAGGTTTTTCATTTAATTATCATTTACTTCAGCATATCTTTTCATAGAATGAGATAAACCTCCTCTTATCCCTTTTTTATTGAAGGTATACACATCTTCGTCATAAAATAATGGAAATTTGAGCTTTAGAGTGTTTGAGGAAAACTTCCCATGTCCGTCCAGGTGCTGGTAAGATGTGCAGTGAATCTACTTTATAATTCTTATAACACATATTTCAAAAACTTTCAACGACATCTGATAAATGCAAAGCCTCTCTTTTTATATAATTATAGTTTAATCTAATAGTCTTTTAGATTTAACGAAATTCCAAATAGAAATCGGATTAAATATTTTCTTAAGAAATATTTTCCCCTCTTAATCTAGAATCGAACTTCTCTAGTAAAGGGAATTAAGTATCATTTATTTTTAATAACTATCAATATACTCCTAGGGATATGTCCGTTTTTTATAATTCCTTGAATCTATCAGAATTTTGAAATACATCAGAAGTATACTTAAAATTATTTCTTAAATAATTGCAATTCGTTTTACATTCCATATTTAGCTAAAGTTCAGAAAGCCGATCTAACTTTAAAATGGTATTTAATCTATAAAACGTATTTTGTATTGGATCTCAATAACAGTTTTTATTTTATAAAATGACTTAAAACTCTCCGCTGAATAAAAATACTGTTATCAGTTACTAACTCTCAGAGAAAAATATGATTATCCATTATTATAGGGGTAATTTCAGAAATTCTAAAATAATTATTATATTCTGCACAAGTAAATCCACGTGTATTACTTTCATATGGTCTTGATCCAAATGAAAGTTGATGTCTACTATTTCCTTTTCACAAATATGACAGCTCTTATTAGTTTTAATATTCCATTTTTCTTTTAATCGTTATTGTGTGTAACTATGATCTCTCTGTCTGTTTTCATATTCATTGGCTATTTCTGTAAACATTTTGTTCTGGTAGTTGCTGAATCAAAAATGCCGTTATCAGGTACTAATTATCAGAGAAATAAATGATTATCCATTATTATAGGGGTAATTTTAGAAATTCTATTATTTTTGTTATATTTTGCACAAGTAAATCCACGTATATAACTCTCACATGGTCTTGATCCAAATTAAAGTTGTTGTCTACTATTTCCTTTTCAAAAATATGACAGCTCTTATTAGTTTTATTATTCCATTTTTTTCTTAATTATTCTTGTGTGTAACCATGATCTCTCTGTCTGTTTTCATGTTCATTGGCTATTTCTGTAGGCATTTTTGTTATAGTAGTTGCAAAATTCTTGATAGTATCTTCACCAGAATATTCGAAACATTTGTTTTTGTTGAATAAAAAGAACAATATACTTGGAATCCATAAGTAAATAACTTTTGCTCTGCTAGTTTAATGGTCTTTTTACCTATCTTTTGATTAAATACTTCCTTAACCGATTCAAAATCAGCTAAAATACAGTGGGGTACTTTCATTTAGATAACTATATCTTTGGGTTAAATATTACATCCTGTTTTGGGTAAAATAGTGCCAGAATCTTCACAGTTATCGTTTTTAGAATGTTTTTCAAACTTTAGCTCTTCTGTGAAAAATCTTCAGCAATATGTGCAAAGATAAATTTTAGATTTATGTCTAGTAACTTGTGTTCTCAAGAATGTACTTAAATTTTTAATTAAAACATAATAATTATGATTATAGAGTAAATTGATCCCATGTGTAGCAGTTTTTCATTGATCTTAGTCCTACCAATGTGAGCTCTAACTCTTTTATTTTAACTTATTTTAAATAAACAAACTTTAATATTATATCAGTTTTCAAATTTATAAACATCTTGAATATCCATTGGAAAATGAGTAATCTCTTTAAAATTAAATTCATTTTCATGTTTCCAATAGTTTAATAGTCTGTATAAATGATTTTTAACTAGAATAAGATAAACGAGTATTGATCAAAGATAGTATTTATTAGTATTTTTTTTTATATTAATGCAATATTGTTTATTTTTTACAAATTCAGGCAATTTTTTATAAGAACATCCTAAATAATTTGCTAATCTTGTCATTCAATAGTTAATACCATTGACTCTTTCAAATTTTAAGCCTGATCGGGGTGTATTATAATTGATTAATTTATGTATTTCTGTGGTTACTATTTAGATGGCTTTGTTCAAAGTCACTATTTCTATTAAAAATCCAGGAGCAACTATGATATTGAATAGGTTCGAGTTGTTCATTATCCTAATGAAAATAAAATATTACACGTGTTGTAAATTGAAATCTGTAACTAACTCTATCAATCATTCTGTTGTTTACATCTCTAACAACAGAGTCAAAAAGTGGTCCAAAATCTTCTCAATTTGAATTGATTGAAATATTAACTGTAAGGGAATTTTCTCTAGTCCATTGAATACTTGGATTTTTATCGTGCCCTTTTTTTAAGCTTATACTCTGTGATATCTAGAATTTCTCTTGTTTTTTTCTTATATCTACATAAATTTGAAATGGCACTATTATGTTCTCGTTTAACACTCTCTCTACCAGTTACATCACGACTTAATTGTCGATTTTGATTAACATTAATTGTATTGATTTCTACTTGATTATTAAAAGAACTTTTTATTTTATTATTCATTTCATTATAATTTTCAGAACTTTAATTCTGTTTTTATTGGAAAAAATTTTCAAGTTCGGTAATATATTCATTTCCTACCTTATTAAATTGAAGCTTTAAGTCTGAAATGTTTTTATTCTTTTCTATGACTCCATTTTCCGATACAACTTTTAATTCAAGTTCCATGTTTTAGTGATTCTGTTTTTTGTCTTTTTTGTCTTTTTACATTTCGTGACCATTTTACATTTCGTTGAGAGTAGTGATAGCACATTGATATTTTATTATTAAGATGATCATTAATGGTATCAAATAATTACCTTCAAATTACAGTCTTTAACGAATGCCCGCAAAACATTAATTGTATAATGCAGTAAGTATTTTTTTTTCTTGACGAATCTGAATTTTCGCTGTAAAAAAATTTTAATTACTTTTGCAATGTCAGGCATTTATTAGGAGCTGATTTTACTATGCAAAATTCCAAATCTAAGAATTAGTCAAGCCTAAGAAACTTTATTGCTTGCTATTTACTGCTCTTGAGAATTTCTTTGGAACGTAGAAGCCAGTTGGTGTTTATTAATATGTTTAATAATTTAAATCTGTTTAATGATTTAAGTCTGTAATAAATGAAGATTTATTGCATGCGATGTAAAAATATTGCTGCAACTGAGTCTTTAACTCGAACAGTTTCAAAAACAAATGAACTGCCAATGATTGAAGGGTATTTGGAAATTTTCTGGTTGCAAGAAAAAAAAAAACTATAAAGAACATTAAAAAAAACTATACAGAACATGTCAAAATTTATTTATATACAATTTTGTTTCCATTTTATGAGATAAAACTGAACCTTTAAGTGAGGGGATGGAGGGGGACTGAAAAAAATAATAACACCCATCACATTAGATGCATTGTTTTGGGTGTTTTGTTCTAGGGCGCTTACAAAAAAACTTAGCAAAATGCATCAACAGTATTTTATTTACAATTTTGTAGCCTTTTACTTGTAGAATTCAACCTTCAGGTTATGGGGGAGGGGAATGAGCTGCAGCCAGGTAACCACTAGAAATGGCTTTGATTTTTATGGCAAAAAGTCCATTTTTATTTCTCTCTCGCTTTTAAATTGCTTAAAATTTATATTACTTCCCATAAAGTAAGTATTTTAAAAAGAAAGCAATAAGATAAAATCTTTAATACAAGGAAATGGTATTTGTACTGGCAAAAGTAGCGTAAAAATCAAACTTTTAGAACTCAATTCTATTATTCTAACTTTTCAGGGATTGATGATTTCCATAGAAAATTAAAAGGAAATGGTTGTGCTGTATCAAAAACTAAAATCAAAAAAGTGTTTAAAAATTAAAATATTTCTTCTCTACACAGTTCAAATTATCATGTATTTAAAAGAAGACGCGTTTACATTCATAGTATCGATGGCCAGTGACAAACATATTTAGTTGATATACAGCAGTATACAAGTGAAAATAATAATTACAATTACATTCTTACAGTCATTGACTATTTTAGTAAATAAGCTTGGTATAATCCTTAAAGGATAAAACTTGTAAGGAAATTATTAATGATTTTATGGGTTTATTTAATAAAAAATTAAAAATTTACAAACTGATAAAGGTAAAGAGTTTGTTATGCAAAAAGTTCATGGATCTTTTAAGAGTCAAGAAAGTAATTTGTTCTCATTTGAAAGCGCATTGAAAGCTCAAATTGTAGAACGGTGTAATAGAACAATCAAAATGAAATTATGTAAATAGTTTACCCATAAAAACACAAAACGATGGATGGATGTATTACCCTCTTTCGTTGACAATTATAACAATTTCATCCCTGATAAATTAAAATTAAACCAATAGAAACGAGTAAAAAGGAAATGAAAACGATGTCTAAAATAATTTATTTCCTCATGTCAAAATTCAAAAACCATCAATCAACAAATTTGATTTTGGTGATTTGGTTACAATTAATAAAAGTAAGGTTGTTTTTGAATTAACGTTACCTACGAAACTAGGCCTATACAACTGAACTTATTCAAATAGCTGCAGTGAAACATACAAGCCCTATAACGTATGAGCTAGAAAGTAGTTTTTAAAAGAACTCTCAAAAGTTATTCAATACAAACTTTCATTCTAAAAATAGATCCTATAAAGATGAATGAATTATTAGAGATTATAGTGAAAAGTAGAGAATTAAAAAGAAATATAGTTTATTAACGTACCTTAGAGCAAGCTGGATATGGTGAATATACTTAAAAGTTGGGTGCCCCAATTTGTAAAGCTGCAGATAAATATACAAATATGATTACTGATAAATTACATGACAATGACACAGATTTAAGAAGATGATTACAACGATTGGATCAATCCTTAAGCAGCACAATTAGTTTACAAGAAAGGAATCAAGCTCACTAAAGTCCAGCTATTTTACCCCCGAATAAGCCAATTTTCATTACTAATGTCGATTCTTGGAAATAAAAAAGTGGAGTTTTTGAAAGAAATAAAAAGGACTAGGATCCTAAGGAGCCCTTTTTTAAAATGCCTAGTTTTCACTTAGACATTTATCGATATTTAAAAGATGCAATAGATAAGCAAGAAACACTTAGTCAATGACGAGAATTATAAATTTCGGTTTAATAGTGATTTATCTTTTTTTTAGGATTTGAATATGAAGCTTAACTAAGTAGTAATTATGACGAACGTACTAAATTTCTTAATATTACCAGAAATGTTGATAAAATACATATTCATTGCTCATTAATGTATAGTTCAATTGTGAATGGGAATATAACCTCTGATGTGATATGGAGTTTTGCTCCAAAAGTAAAACCTGCAAAGCTACTTTGTGAGATTCCTATAGAAAGACAATATCTTCCAATGAGTCGACATGAACATATTAACGCACTAAAAATGACTATATCGGGTTCATTATATAGATTAATTGATCTGAATGGAGAGAATATTGAATGTGTTTTGAAATTTCAAAAAGTTTAATAAAACTACTTAATAAAACTTATTTATAATAAATGTTTAACAATAAGAGATAATTATTGCCTACAGGACAGTATGATAGCGGGATTGTTAGTTCTATAAAAATGTCGTCAATTTTCAATTATTCAAGACGTCCATATGAAACATATAAGATGAAGCTCGTTCTAAGTAAAACACTCTAATTAAACCTCAACAGGAATTATTTTAAAATGGAGTGATCGAATATGGAAAGATTGGATAGATTATAATCAAAAACAGTTAAATGATGTGAGATCTCTAAGATTTATAGTTTCAAATAATTAGATCTATTTCAATAAACATTTTCATTAACACAGGTAAGGCTTATAGGAACCAGTGATTTTAGCAAAGGGATTTAAACAAAATCTACGATGATGCTCTTGTTGACACCCTCAATGGCAATCAAAGATCGTCCTCCACTAATTGAAAGTCTTTTAAGGTTTATTTAATAATTTTTTTTGTATATAAATGGCAGTGAATCAAGTTGTTTCTCCTTATTGGGAAATCTTTGAAAAACCTACTATTTATGATTCTTTAAACCAAACATGAACACACAGAAATTAAAGAAAACTATTTGAATGTATCTCAACAATTAAATCATGGTTACATCTTAAAAGATGTGAGATCTTGGATTCTTCCAAGTGATTAAATAAAAAAACTAGATTTTTTAACTGCTAGCAAGGAGCAACATTAAAACTTAAAACGAACAGCAATTACTCCATATATGAAAGGGGTTGTCCTCTCTGTGACGCCCCGCTCTTTACGCGAAAGTTTGGCTCTGTCATAACTCGACTTTTTGAAGCAACAAAATACTTTTAAAATAGTTTATAAAATATGGCAAATTTTCTCAGGGTCGTAACTTTTAAGGGGAAATACTAAACTTTATGAAACATATATATTTAAAATCAGCATTGAAATATAATTCTTTTGATGCCACTAGTGGTATCAAAATTCCGTTTTTTCAGAGTTTCAATTACTCTTGAGCCGCGTCAATCCTTACTGCAGTTCGTCACCACAGACTTTTTGATAGTTACCATTATGCAAAATTGAAAATTACACGATTGAAGGGAACAAATACGTGAAATAATGATTAAGCTACTTTTACAAATAATAGATTTAATTTCTTCAGAAATACTAAATATATTATCAGTGGAAATGTATTGAAAGTATTGATTATGTAGGTATATCGAGTACTGTTTAGAACTTATGAGAGTCTTAAGATGAACATAGCCGAAGCGCAGCTATTAATGTGTTTTGGTAATTAGATAAAATCCAATCTTTCGGTTCTTTTAAAGCAGAAAACCGGTTCCAAAACACTTTTATATCTTTTGTTTCAGGTGGTAGAACCATTACAAAAAAACAAAATAATACTTTTAAAAGTTGTTAATTTAAAAGATTTATTTAAACAAAAGAAATTGACGTGGTTAGTATATATTTAAATTATCACGATTATTTTGATTTTTTTCAAGATATTAAGTGTGTTTCTAGAGGTGTTATACATCAAATTATGTTAAAAAGAAACGATTTCTTTGCTATGATTACAAAATCCGGAGCTCAAAATTTTAAACTAGATGTAATGCATTTATCATGGATGTTACCAGTATTACATCTCAGTTTACGCATAGCCAATTGATTAGAAGTTGTATTAACGAAGAAGGTGGAACAACTAAAAGCTGGATTAGGAAGGGAGATCTCATTAAAATAAGATGGGAAGTGTTTAGTACCTATAAAAATTATAATAAAATTGATAAACAATTAGCTGGGAGGGTAGTCAGATAAATCTTTAATGCAAGTAAAATTGTTGTTGTGTCACAGAAATCTGAAAAAGATAACATTTATACGTTCATCAATATGGTATTAGACCATATAAAAACTAAGGGAATTGAAGTGAGAGTAAATGAGTATAGATATCAAAAAGAAGATTTGAATAGTGGCTTGAGTAATGCTATGAAGATAATTCTAACACTTATTAACGATTTTTGCATTTAGGATATAAACATGCAAATATTTATAGTGGAACGATTGTAAGTCACAATGATTTATTTTTATTTTGATGTTTGAAAGCATGAATCGAATATTTATCAAAATTGATTAACTACTGATTTAGAAATTAAACTTCTATTACATCAGGTACCTGCTAATCCATATAAAATTTACTGCATTATATTTTCAGAAAGGAAAGTAATCATCGAAGTTATTGATAGCAAGTTATATGTTAAAATGTCAATTATTTTTGATTTAGAAATTTGTTGAATAAAATTATTTACTAATAAAGAGATAAACTTTTAAACGAAATGAAAATATAAAATAGATATAATTAAACTATTAGGAAAGAAAACTTAGATATTGGAATGGAAATTTCTCAGGCTCTTAACTTTCAAGGGGTAATAGTAAACTAGATGAAACTTATATATTTAAAATCAATATTAAAATATGATTCTTTTGATGTAACTATTGGTATCGAAGTTCCGTTTTTTTAGAGTTTCAGTTACTATTAAGCCAGATCACTCCTTACTACAGTTCGTTTACCACGGACTTTTTGATAGTTACCTTTATGCAAAAGTAAAAATTTCACGATTGAAGGGAACAAATATGTGAAAAAATGATGAAGCTACTTTTAAAAATAATGGATTTCATTTCTTCAGAAATACTAAAATTATTATTAGTGGAAAATGTGTTGAAAGTATTGATTATGTAGGTATATCGACTACTGTTTAAAACTTGTTAGAGTCTTAAGATGAATATAACCAAAGCGCAGCTGTTAATATGTTGTGGTATGAAGATAAAATCCAATCTTTCGGTTATTTTAAATCAGAAAATGGGTTCCAAAATACTTTTATACCTTTTGTTTCAGGTAGTTGAACCATTACAACAAAACACAATAACACTTTTAAAAGTGGTTAATTTAAAAGATTCAGTAAAACAAAAAAAATTCACGTGTTTAGTATATATTTAAATTCTCACGATTATTTTGATTTTTTAAAGATATTAGGCGTGTTTCTAGAAATGTTATTCATCAATTAATGTTAAAAAGAAACGACATCTCCACTATGATTATAAAATCCGAACCTCAAAATTTTAAAGTAGATGTAATGCATTTATCATGGATTTCACCTGTATTACATCCCAGTTTAAGCATGGCTAATTAATTAGAAGTTGTATTAAAAAAGAAGGTGGAACAACTAAAAGCTGAACTAGGAAAGGAGATCTCATTAAATAAAGATGGGAAGTGTTTAGTACCTATAAAATTGTAATAAATTAGATACATATTTAGCAGGGATGGTAGTCAGTTCAATCTTTAATGCATCTAAAATTGTTTTTGTGTCACAGAAATTCGAAAAAGATAACATTTATACGTTCAAAAATATGGTATCTGACCATAGAAAAACAAATAGAATTGAAGTGAGAGCAAATGAGTATAGATATTAACAAGAAGATTTTAATTTTGGTTTGAGTAGTGCTATGAAGATACTTCTAAGGCTTTTTAACGATTTTTTTTTATTTAGGATATAAACATACAAATGTTGATAGTGGAACGATTGTAAGTTGCAATGATTTTATTTGATTTTTTTTGATGTTTCAAAGCATAAATCGAAAATTTATCGAAATGGATTAACTGCTGATATAGAAAATAAACTTTTATTAGATCAAGTACCTGCTAATCCATATAAAATTTATTGCATTATATTTTCAGAAAAAAAGAAATCATCGAAGTTATTGATAGCAAGTTATATGTTTACTTTGTTGAATAAAATTATTTACTAATAAAAACAGAAAATTTTAAACGAAATGAAATTAGAAAATAGATATAATTAAACTATTAGGAATGAAAACTTAGATATTCAAATAAAATGAATTATTAAAGGAACATTTTGTGTTACACCTAAATATGGATATAAATGCGTTATGAATATCGATTTTAAAGTTGAAATGGTGGGTCTTTTTGTACCTAAGCTAGATATAATAAATGAAATACAATCGAACTATAAGGAAAGAAGATTTAAACATTGGAATGGAAAACGGAATGAAGTGTATTACAACTAAATATGGAAATAAACTCGTTATTACTATTCATTTTAAAAGTGAAATGGTTGTTATATATGTACCTAAGTGTTTTAAATCGAAAGCAGCTGATCTTGAAAAAAAAAATAAAAAATTTATATAAAGGTTTAATTTTAATGGTTATTGAAAGAATAACTGAAGATAGAATAAATTATTTATATATTGATATCGAACTACCCAATAAATATTAAATTATTAGATATAATTGGTATTTTAGAAAAATGTAATATCATTAACCTCTTATTTCACAATACCTGTTTTGATTTTAAAGCTCAGGATGGGAAACTGTAAAAATGCTTGAAATTTTTACTTAAAATGATTTGAATTCAATTGACAATGGGTTAAATCTTTGGGATGATCTATACTGGGCCTAGAACCTGTGTTCACTTTGCGAAAAGTATAAAAACAAGACCAATCTTGACATTCTTGGACTTGTTTTCGTTTTGAATATAGGGATGCAAAGTACTCAAAATTTTCAATAATTAATGTTAAAATGATATAAATCGTCCTGAAAATTATGTAAAATGAATGGATGAGTTAGGTGGTCCAAAACATATATTTTCTATACTACTTTTTTAAATACGACAATTTTGCAAGAGGTGAAAAATTTGTGTGTATTTGAGATATGGTGAAAGAGTCTATCCTACCTCCTTTCTGAATAAATGCTTTTCATTTATTTCCTGTTCTGAAATATCTTGTTTGTCTACAACTGTATTGACAATTTTCCCGGATTCCTGGTAGGATTAAAAAAGGGTATTAGGCGTTAATCATCACTGCATTATCCACTGGAGGAGCCATTCCCCTCCAAATAGCCAAACCCTCATTTTCCGAAGATTTTGGATCTGGTTTGGACTTTAAACAGCCCATCGATATTACTTTTAAAAATAAAAGCATATATTAACCGAAATCTCGTTTTGGACTTATGTAAACTAACAATTGTTTTTTTACAAATCCAAGAAAATTTTGTGTGCTTCACCTAGTATAAATATATATAAGTCTATGGTTTGTAAGGCTAAACGTCTATATTAGTCTTAGGAATTGATAATACTATTTGCTTTATCCTAAATCTTGCTTTATCACCAGGCTTTATGATAAAACCTTGAGAGTAGTATCGGAAGGGAAGCAAATGTTGCTATAAATATTGTTGGGCAATAACTGACCATAGATTGGACTAACTATAAAAAAAAGACTTTTACAATGCATCCACCATAATACATTTATGCTTTCTAATAACTATAATATTTCTGGATATCTTCATTTTAATTTAGCTAAAAAAATGTCTGAAGGAGAGATTCTCATCAAGTAATTTACCGACAAATCAAACATAACTTTCATTAGGTGTACTGAGACATCCTCTTGAAATATCAGTTTTCAAAAGCTGGGGAAAAGCCTGAGAAATTTGAGAAAAAATCAGAAAGCTAGACTGGGAAATATTCTATGTCAGGAAATTAGGGTCGAAACACATAACTACGCGCTCTAATACTGCACTCAACTTAATAAGGATCTCAGCCTTTTTATGTCAGAATTGCCAAGGATACTATAATAGTAAGATCATTAATATAAATTAAGAAAAACAGGCCCCAGAACTGAGCATTGCGGGACCCCGAACTCTACCAGATACGGTAAAAAAAAAGAATATCCAAGGATATAAACCTTTCAGATAAATAAAAAGCAAACGAATTGTTAATTTTGTCTTTTATACCCTAATTATATAGTTTAAAGCGTAAAATATTGTGCATCAATGAATTAAAAGCCTAAGAGACATCAAAAACATAGCAGCAAGAGTCAGTCTTAAATGAAAAGTAAAATTTTGAACTTTTAAAAGAGTAGGAAACAAATATGCTCAGTTGAATGGTTTGTTCAGAAGCCAGACTGAAACTCTTAAAAACAATCTTTAGCTTTTAAAAAGTATAGTAGACACGAAAGCATATCTTTCATGACCAACACTAAAAATGTCGGTCAATAATTTTATGTATCACTCCGAGGTCCATCTTTACATAACATAATCATTAAGCCTCTCTTTAGTGAACTAGAAAAACTCTATTCTCAAAGACATATTCACAAGACTTGTCAAGGAAAAGATAATTAAAGGAGATTCTTAGTACTGGGGTACCCTTGCCCGGGACCATAAATGAAGTGGAGGAGAAAAATTCCTCTCAAATATACGCTCAGCTGGGTCCAGCAGTGTTTGAATAAAATTTTTAGCAAAACAATAGTAATGTATTGTGCGAGAATCGGTCTTTGCTTAGGTGGCGCTAGTACGCTGCCCATGAAATAGGATTTACTATTGGAAATTAGAGAATATTTAATCTTTAAATTAAGTGTGTTCAAAAGAGCTAGACGTGTTAAAATGAAACTATAGGGGATTTTGAAGGAGTAGTGAACTAAATCAAAAGACACTGTGTGCTTCTATGCTAGCAATTAGTGAAATCTGCAATATTATAGGAATGGCTAAGGGTATTACCCAGGAATTTTCAGTCCTATCATTACTAATACCAATGCTTTAGTCACAACTATGACAGGTTGTAACAAAGACTAGGACCAACTGTGACACCAACAATTTGTGACCCTGTCTGCGAGAACTTGTTAATAAAACTACTTCCACTTGTGGTTACTTTGAAAAAATATTAAATAAAATAAAAACATGCCATGCACATAATAATTATCATAAAGGCCCATAAGCAATATCTAAGGAACCACTTAAATATTAAATGTTAGAAAATTAAAATGATTTTTTGAGAAGTTATTATTAGGCAAAGGGACCCCTTGTCCAGTTTTTATGCTCCACCTCCTCTTCAAAGTTATCAAACATCTGAGCCATTTTATTGAAAGCAAATTGGCTCTCTCATAATATTTCTGTTACTGCTTTGAATTCAAATGCAACTACTTCTGACTGTGATTATTTCCAACTACCACTGTGACTACTTTCAAGCATTACATATTGTGAATTTGACTACAATTACTTGAGACCAGGATTGTGACCAATTGTAGATGTGACTAAGGACAAGGGATCACTGATTATTACCAAGTGTGACTACTTTTGACTGCAGCTGTCGCTACTTGTATCTGTAACTGCAACTATTTGCAAATTCGACTATTGCAACTATAAACACTTGTAACTGCACATACAATTTATTCGAACTACTAGTGACTGTGACTCCAACTTAGGCTTTTTTTTGGATTATATTTTGACTACTTTTGACTTCCACAACTCTCAATATTTACTGCTTTTGATGTTGACTATTTGAAAACATGACTGTGGCAATAACTTTTTGTTAATGTAACTACTTATGGCTGTGATATGCTTTAAATGAAATTATTTAGGGCAGAATTGACTTGCCTCAGTAAATAGCAACACAACTGGAATGCTTCTGCAGCTTCTATTGACTGTGATTACTACTACTGCTACTGCTAAGGCAATTGTGACTCTGACTGAAAAAAACAACTGCAATTTCTATTTTTATAACCAGAACTATTGAACTAAATCAAAAGACCATAAATTGATCCTTTAGTTCACTTGTGTTAATATCAAAAATACTACTTGTATAATGTTCCACTTTGATGGAAGGTTAAACGGTATTTCAAACAAAACCAAAAGACACAATATGTATTAATAATGTAAAAATGGCAAATGATCAACATTTCGATAGTAATTAGAAAGGGTATTAAATTTTTGAACTTAAAGAAATTTTTAGCATCCCCTTTGGCGTTTGACGTAGCTGCAGTTTCTCAGGACAAACTTAAATTATGACATTGTAATTTTCAGAAAATAAAAATTCTTATGTTAAACTGAATAACAAACGTTATGTACATTCTTGTTTTTAAAACAAATATCATGCATGATAGTTGTCAAAAGCGTGTATGAGCAATGTAATAGGTACAGTTGAGGTTATAAGCCTTAAAGGTTTCACCACTTCTTCATTAGAATTATGCGAAAGTGATTGGATTAGAGGCAACCCACTCTCAGCACTATATTTAGATATCTCCTGACAAATGCTATTCAAAATAAAAACAAAGTTAACCATAATAGCCAAATGGTCTTTGAGCCCTTGCCTGGGATAACTGTTGTAAATTATTCGTATTTTCTATTGTTTATATACATTATTTACTATAGAGAAAAGGAAAATTTTTGATAATGTGTAAATCCAAAAGAGATAGGGTTGTCGGGAAGAAGATCTGGAAAATTTTTGATGGAATTTTGTACAAAATAAAAGATATTGTTTGCTTCTAGGCTAACATTAGGGTGAATATATAATATCCTAGTAATGGCTATTGGTAATAACTTAAAACTTTAAGACCCACTGTTAAAACTACTACTGCCACAATTACGACAAAGGATAGTTCCAGCCAAAAGTAAGACCACTTGGGACTGCGACAACTTGTGACTCTGAAGGAAAGTGCTTGTGAATTCAATTATTTTTCCGTAAGAATACTTTCAGGATACGACTACTTTCAGTTTTCGTTCAATACAAATGGAAATTTTAAGATTACTGCTCTGTTGAACAAAATTAAATCTCTCAGAATACTACTACTATGGTTTTAACTGCAACTGTAACTAATTGCGACTGTGACTATTTTGAACTACTGCTCGTACTATTTTTGACCACTTTCAAGTCTTAAGAATGTGACTAAGACTACTTGCGACCAGGATCGTGACCAATTAAGGCTGTGACTATATTCCGAGCCTCCTACGACCATTTGGGACTTTGACTAATTTTGACTGTATCTGTCACTGCATTTATTTACAACAATGAGTACTTTCAAATTGACTATTCGCAACTAAAATTGTATCTAAGAATACTATATATTCCAAATACTAATGACTGCGACTGTAATTAAGGCTATTTGCGATTCAACCTGTTACTACTTTTGACTCCAAGTACTTTCAACTGTGACTGCTTGTGACTTTGAATATTTGTGATGGTGGCTATTTGTAACTATGGCTGTAGTTTCCCTTAATGGTATCAGTGTGCATGGAATAGTGATACCAGTGCCGTTACTGTCTGTGCTAGAGCATATTAATAGGGTCAAATTGTCTCAAGCTCTTACGATATCTTTTCAAACTGGTATTACAACCAGTGAGAGTGTGATAAGCGTGCTATTTTTCTTGGGTTGTATGCCGCAATATCTTTATTAGTGTGCCAGTGTCTTTGCTATCAATTAATTTTCTATAAATTTGTCTTTTCAAAGGGGATTGGTTCTTCTAGTTGATATTATAATGACAGTAAACTTCTTATACTCTTTTCTTAACCATACAGAAGCTACAGAAAAACAATCAGTATAGTCGCAATAAAGATAACTTATTGACTCTGCCAGTGTCAACTCCAACATTCTATCTGAATTATGAGTCTGAACTTACTACAAAAAAGATAATATATAGAAGAGAGGTGAGGTCCCAGTTTTCACCGCGGACTAACAGTGTGGGCCAATAAAATATGTGGTGACTCGAAATTAAACTTGCGCTACCCATGAGTTATCTTTCAATAATAGGATTTACTTAGGTGAAAATAGCAATAGATTAAACAAAACTTTCTTACCTCTGGCAAATTATTCAAAATGAAAAGAGCCTAGCTTCAACGATTGTTTAGCTTGTAAATAAATTGTATTTTATATAGACATGTCTAAAAGATAAGGGATATTTTGTGTCACAAAAATATTTGTCGGAGACACCGAATTTTTGGGTCTTACCTGAATGAATTCAGTTCCTCACACCCAATAACATATTGGAAACTTCCAAAATAGATAATCATATATGTTTAGAACAGCCCTAATCAGGGGTTTGCAGCTTGATTAATAAGAATTTTGTCGTTCCTACAAATATACAATGAAGAAAAGTAAAATTTCTGGGCTCTGGCACATAAGGCGATGCCAGAAATCAACTGGGATTGGCCACAGTAGCCTTTTAGTCTCCATAGATGAACAAAATTACAAATCTCAAACACGTTTCCAAAAGTCAAGAAGGACTGGCTAATTTAGCCTTTTAGCCTCTGACGAAGAAAACAATCGTTAACCACAATTGAAATACCAATCGCCTCTTGGCAAACCTTCAATTTATCTATGGCTGAAAATACAAGGGTTCTTCACAATCATTGAGGTAGGTGAAAATCGGGTAAATATCAAAGCGAGCCATAAAATAGTCTTCTCTATCCCATTCCATGGGAATAGCATGAAGAATAAAATTTGATGCCAGATGAAGGTTGAAATCTAATATCAGGCTCAAAAAGAATTGTTTTGGTGAAATGGATGCCAATTCCGATACCGGGTAAGAGGAGGGAATGGGGCAACTGTGTAGAAGAATAGAAAAATAGTGATTGGTGCTTCGAAAGAATTTTGTCCCGAGACTCAATACTGAAAAGGCAAAGAGTGGGTAAAGTGATGAAAGCTGTCCAAGCAGTTTTGCGTTTGAGAACCGATTAACATTCACGGCTTCCCGAAGGGGTTCCTCCTCCCCTTGCAAAAAAAATTAATTCTCTGCAAGACTAAGATTACCATTCCTAGAATCCTTCCAAAGTCTTCCGAATCAAACTCAAAATTCAACACCTCCCAACTGGTTATATTACAAACAATTCTACCTGTTGGTCATTTCTGGTTTTTGCCAGCAAGTCAAAGACCTCTTTTTTCTCTCTAAGGTTGTTTTTACTCCCATGGTTTTATAATTCTCTAAACGTTCACCTTGTCCAACTATTTTTTTAATGATGGTACCTTTTTGATATTTCTTTTCTGTCTCTTAGTTAAGACCTTAATTAATTATTAAGAACTGAACTAAAATATTAGTTATAGCTCACCAAATCTTAATTAATCAACTAATGCTGCTTGAGTCAACTGAAACCTAATTAAATGCCACTTATTGTTTTTCAGACTCCATCAACCAGCAATTTCTTTTTGAGAAAATCAATGTTTAGCAGTAGCCATACATTACTTGACTTTATATAGCTAATGTTATTGTTACTGTTTGTATTACTTTTCTAAGAAATAGCAGAAGTGTATTAAATAGTAGTGAAGGAGAAAAATTGAAGGAAAATAATTTATTATTTTAATTTCAGTTATACAAAATTGGAAAAGGATTTATTATCATTAATGCGTTATGTCAAAATTAAGCTTAGTGACAAAAAAAGGCGTATTTTAATTATTTAACTAATTTTAGTTGTGCCAATTTGATTTAAAATTCAGCATTTATCATTCACAAATGGTAAAATCTTCATCAGCTTGTGTACTTTTATTACCTATCAATTAAATTCCATTATTATTGAAGAAAAACAAGGATTCTCGTTACTTTTATAAGGCTAACATGTCCTTACTTGAAAAAAGATTGTAATATTAGAACAGAATTGGTCTGGGTTTGACCCCTTTACTAGCATTTAACAGGGTAAAAACTATGAATTAGGAAGGAATTTATAGATGGAAATTAGAATTAGACACTTGGGTAGTGAATAGGTTGATCAGGTGGAAGCTTCACTTCCCTTGATAGAATTATTACTAAAGACGGTAGGAGAACTGAAGATGTTAAGAGTAGAATATTTAAGGCTCAGAGTGTGTTATTAGTGATAAAAAGGTTGAAAGAAGGGGAAGATGGTCTGCAAACCAAGAATAGAATATTAGAAGCTACAATGATGACGGTGGTCAAATATGGCTCTGAAGCATGGGCGCTCCGAAAAGCGGATAATGATTTGTATATATTTTACAGAGAAAATGCCTACGGAATGTTCTGCGTACCTGGCTGACATGAGGAATATAAGTGTGCAAATCGAGATTAGTATATTGAAAATTACAGTAAAGAAATTGGTCAAATATGGCTCTTTTCAGTCATAAATAATTACTAGATGTTTTCCATAGAAATCGCCTTTGAGATGTTCTGGGTACCCGGCTGACTAACCATATTTCAAACAGCAGGATGTACTTAAAATCTGGTTCAATCCTGTTTTCTTGGGCTATAATGAATGAAAAAAGATGAGATGGATAGGAACAAATGTGACAAAGAAGTATAAAAGATTGCCAAAGATTATTCTTTTTGGCCAAACCATCGACGGCTATAGTAGATAGTCCTAGCATAAATGAGTATAAAGTATAAAGTATATAAAGTATAAAAGATTGCCAGATTATTCTTTTTGACCATCTACGGCTATAGCAGGCAATCCTAGTCTTGGATGGGAGGACATCATTAAGAAAGATTTAAAGAAAATGAGAAACTTCCTGGAAGGGTTGAAAAGGGAGGCTTTAAATGGATTAAATAGAGGAGCAGCTTTCGTAGCTGTGTTTGCCTCAGGTGGTTCGATGCAGTGGGGAATTGTTAGTAGTAGTGGTAGCAATTAGAAACTTGACATACGCTCTATAAGCTTAAACAGTCTTAGGCAAACCTAGGACCCAACTAACTAGCCTTTGTTTTTACATTTGTAAATAAAACCCGTCTCCCCCTCAGGTTGCCATAATTATAAATTAAGAATTAGAAATCAGACTTAACTTATATAAGCGTAAACAAACATAAGCAAAGCTACGATGAAACTAATAAGCCTTTGTCTTTACAACATCATCTAAAATACGTAACTCTCTTTGTTTGCCATCCAAACCAGAATAAAAATTCAAAACTCTTTAAAACGTGTATATAATGAAAAAAGAAATCATCAATGCAACAGAACAAATACAGAAATAAATACACACCATTAAAAAAAAATTTATCCAGATAGAAAAAAAAAAGAAAGACAGAAGGAGAAAGAAAGACTGTTTTGCTACTTTAGTAATCAATATTGATCAGTACTTGAAAGATATTTACAAGTAAAGATCGGGGGTTAATACCCTTTGAAGGTGGATGACTAAAATTAAGCTTAGCTATGGAAAACCCATACTGGATTTTAAGAAGAAAAAGACCAATGTCTTACACTGGAGAAAACATAATTCCATATCTTTAAAATAAAAGTAATTATAAATATATATTTGGTATCCGCAGAAAAATCTATTCCTTTTGATACAATCATTGATATCACAATTCTGTCTGTGGACTTTCTGTTACTATTGTACTGAGTCGCTACTTACTTACAGTTTGTTATCACGAATGGTTTGATCATGACTGTATATTTTCCCCTAGTAGAGATAAGAGTAATGAGCCTTATAGCTGATACATTTCCTTTGGTTGGCTGCACAACCAAGTTGAGACGGTTATATTATTTTTAGAGAAGATATCCTGAAGTATAGTTTTTTGTATTAAGCATTTTTTTGCATATTGAAATAATTTTTTGTTCCTTTGTTCCTATACTGCATACTTCAAATCAGTTCGATGATTAGCAGTCTAAGCTATTTACTGAGAAATAGTGGCATGTGAGAGTTCTTGGCATGGGCTATCTCCAGGGCAATTTGAATGGACTATTCAAGTTGTTCACGCTCATAGTCTATGGAATATCTAATTTGGTGTAGAGTGTGTGCCTAAGTAATACTATTGGCCTCCTCCAGCCTCTTCATACCTAGCGATTGAAAAGTTGTTAAAAATGGCTGGCAGCATGTCGTTTTTTGTTTTGATGTTCATATTTCTGAGTTTTAGCAGTTACGTTAAAGATATTTCAACAGAAACTCTGACGAAAATGAAATACCGTACTGAAAATATCCTTACTTTGTTTTAATAAATTCATGATCATGTATTGATCATGCAACTATTACGTGTAGAAGAAGGTTTTTTATATTAGTAGAGGTAGCTGAAGGACTGGAAAAATGGGCTTCACACTCTTTCTTATTAAATATAGGATATATTGCCGCAAAGCTTTTACTTGTTTAAGTAGAGAAAAAGTTTATATTTTGGGCAAGAATAGTTCTAACAATCGTCGATATTTGTTCTGTCAGTTCGAAAAATTTATTTCTCAGCTTCCTATTATGGATACCTTGTCATTAAGATATATCACTTTATAAATTTTCATGTACGCCTTTAAATACCAAGAGCAGCTGGATATCTTCTGTATAGTAAAATAAAAAGATTCTTTGATTTTATTAGACTGCTCTGATCTCTATATTTAGACCAATAAAAACATATACTTGGGAAAATTATATTATTCAAGAGTAAGTGAACAATAAGCACTTATTCCTTAAGTGAGCATAACTATTTACTTTTCAATATAAAGTTTTGTTTTAGTTCTTTTTTTCGTAATTTAAAAGCAAAGAAAGATTTTTGACAACCAGATTTCTCTTAAAATATTTGCAGTAAAAAGATGCAGAATTCAATAATTGAAAATAAAAAGAACCATGCAGTTAGACTGTTATGTACTAGCTTAAAATATGCCAAGGGAAACAAATTTAGGTCTTAAAAAGTTACCCAAAAAAATAAAATTAAAGTTATCTTAAACATTTATACCTCAGCTATTCTTAATTTAATCTTCTCTAAAAACAAATAATAAAAAAAAAAAAAATATCAGCAAAGAAAAAAAAAATCATAACAATTTCAAGCCCCACAGTTATCCGCTTTAAGATGAGGTGAAGGCTAGGATTTTAATTTTTAACTGACAACAGTGGAAATGACAAAGGATAATCAGTCTCGCCAGAAATGTCCAAAAAGGAAGTGTCTAAGAATATACTTTATATTAAATATAAGATATCAATAAGATGTGAGTATCTCAATAATATTTAATTCAAATAAAATTGTCATTAGCAAATATTTCGAACACATAATCTAGTTCAAATTGATCTACTTTTGTGCTATAATTTCATAAGCCTTTCTGAAAATAATGTTTTTGGATTGGTACATGTCGGTTTGCCAAACACACAATTTATTTTCTGCATAGAAGAGTTATCAAAATGGATGTTTTACTTTTGTCGTGCAACTAGGTTATATCGTGCTAAATTTTATGCTCCAACATTAACTCTGGATTTCTGTTTAAAAACTAAAGCAAACTTGTTTAAAAACAGGATTAAGCTATAAGCTGGGAATTGAGTATGCCCAAAAGTTGAAAGATTTATGAAATAAGTATTATTTCTTGCATCTTGGTTATGGTTTGCCTTTTTGGATTATAAAGTTAAAATACTTCGTTTCAGGCTCTTGCAACACTAAAGGAGGTTCTGATAATTTATCTGCCGATCTATACATGCCTACTTGTCGCATGTATTCTTATCTACAAATCAAGAGGAACAATTATTAAGAGCATATCAGCTCAATATAAAGGCGAAATTGTTGTAGAGCCTTGTGAGATCACTTCCTATGAGCAGATGAGAAACATTTTTTTCAACTCAAAAATAGGTAAGCCCATATTAATGTAATTCTTATCACCATTCTCATGGATAAGAAAACAGGGTTTAACACTCTTGGCTTGATAACACCATTCTGATGTTATATATAAAATATCAAGGTCAAACCATTCACAATATATGGAAGTTAAGGAGCAACCGACTGGTCTTTGCAGCAATTTTCGGGAGTGGATGATACTTAAAATGAACTCTTGCATATAGGTCCAAAAGGCCAAGAGAGACGGTTAAAAGTTTCAAACCATTCATAAGTAAATGCAGTTTTCAGCCTTTTACTAAAAAACCAAAACAAGTTTTCAGAACCACAAAAAGTCAGAAAAACAACAAAAGAAAAAGCTCTGACAACAATTCAATTTTACATCAAATGAGCAAAATATAGCTCAATAAATAGAAGAAAAACTCAAATCGAATACATGGTCATTTTCAAAGTGTGTATTACAGTTAACTCTATCAGTTAATAAAAGAAATTAAAAAAGAAATTGCCATTATTTCCATATTGGCTTTCCTGAAAAGAAAATGTACTTTAAACGTTTTCTTTTTATAAATGAAACTTTAAAAAAATCAAAATTTACGAGATCACAAATAATAGATGTGACTATTTACTAAGCAATCCGGCATTATATACAAATTATTTCGAATTGTTTTGATTATATTTTTCTGGTGTGTTGTGATTAATAAAGATCAAACCATTCAAAATAAGCACTGTTTTGAATAGATTTCTGTTGACTTTCTATTGCGAAAGATTTTCTATTTGTTAATTTTATTATTTATTGGCAAGTCAAACTAAACAACCAATACCAAGAAATGGGTACTCTTACCACCTATTTAAATTTATACGATGAAGGAATTGTTGATATGTCAGTTCTTTAACATAGTCATCACTGTGCCGAACAAAACATAGTACTTTTGTTTAGATTGTGATGGTATAATTTTGCTCCAACTTGTTTGCACATATACTTACAAATTAAGGTTAAAAGTACATGAAAGTGCCGGAGGATGCTTTTACCAAAACTTTTAGAAGGTTGGAAATTCCAAAAGCACTTGAAAGATAAATTAAAATGGTAATTCCAACGTGTAATAAAAATCAGCACTTGAACTAGCTTACTCAGCAATGAACTCATTAAACTGAACATTAAACAGACAGATAATTAGTTTGAAGCACATTTGCACTGTATATTTTTTTATTTTTTGCGATGTATCAATTCCGCCTGTTGGTAGAGGTGATTAAAATCGGTATTTCATTTTGTTTTTGGTAAAACCCATTTTATAATTTGGGTCTTCCTGGGCCTCCCCCAGACCATTTAGTGTGTCCTCAGGTAAAAGATTAGGGAAGATCCGACAAACATGTCTGGTATTTCCCTAAGAAGTTTGGACAAGATGTTCCTAGTCCCAGGAGGTCCATATAACAAACTGAGGCTGCCCAGGGGGGGGGGCTGCACAGGAAAAGAGAAAGAAGTCCCCCAAAATGTTCACTGAGATGGGTTGATTAGAGTTTCGAATGTTCAGTGAGTAACAAATCTTGCCCAGGTAATGTGTTACATTGCATAATGATACAGATCACCATTATAGAAGTTTCTTATGGTAGAACAATTGCAGCAGAACATAAAATCCGGATCTATGGAAAAAAAGTTTTAATAGTTTTAAATGCTTTTGGAGGGGCATTTTTGGGATGATGGTTTAATAAGCCAATAGTTTTAATCTATTCTCTCAGGGTAAGGATTGTAAGTTATACCCTGGGGCTATATAAAATTATATAGAAAGGGTGATGATAAAAACTTTGGAGAAGACTCATTGTATTGGTAATCATAATTTCTGCCCCACTATTTAATATTCAGAGTAATGGGAGGGTTGATACACCTCCCCCAAACCACGTATTTTCTGAAATGTAATTTATAGAAATTTTGACTTGGCCATTTTTGTCGTAAAATCTTCAAAGAAGACTCATGCTATTTAAAGTTGAAGGTGATTGAAGAGGGGGGGGCAAATATTTCCCCACACACCTTCTATTCTCCCAAAACGCCTAAAAGAAAAATTTTGACATGGCTATTTGTCGTCGAAAAAAGACCCACTCGATGAAAAATTGAAAGGGTCTTTTTAATAGTCAAAAGTGATTGGAGGGAAACAATCCCCCTCCCCTCACGCCCGTCAATTCCAGAACCACATCTAATAAAAATTTTAAGTAGCCCTTTTGTTCATTGTAGTTGAAAATTTTGGAAATTATATCTTTGAGGATGACACTCCCACAGAGCCCTCACCGTGAAGGGGGTAAGTTATACCCCAAAAGCACATAAAGTTCTTATGGAAAGGGTGGCCATATAGACCATCATATAGTGGTCTTATAGATAAAAAGAGACCATAAGCATATAAATAAGATTATAATATATATATTAGATTACAAGCATTTAAAGCTCTTATGGAAATGGTGGTCATATAGACCATCATATAGGGGTCTTTTAGATAATACTTAAAGAGGAAGATTATCTCACCGAGAAGCAATATATATTCAGATTACTATTAATACTTTCGTTACTTCTACCTTTACTACTAGTACTACTACTTTAATTGCAAGTACTTTTGGACTAAGAGCATTGAGATAAGAATTTCAAGAAATATATCAACATACTAAATATCAAGAGGACACATTAGCAATTTCATAGCAATTGCAAATGATATTAAATTGATCTCCCAGGACTTGATGAGAAAGCTATTTAACTAACCAAAAGGCAATAGGTTGATACTACTGCTGCTGCTAATACTACCGCTATTAAATAATAATATTAGTAATATCAATACTACTACTGTGAATACTATTAAAACTATGCCGAAGGGCATGAAGCTGATATTCTCATGAAATTCTTAAGCGGGTAGATGAACTCAATTAACCCTCTAAAAGCTGCTTGTCAAAAATGTGTAAAAGTAATATCTTTTTGGAACAGTTTGGTGTGTGAAATTGAAACAAACAGGGCTTGTTTTGAGGGATATAGAACTATGCAAAAGAAAATATTTGCATCCTAGTGCTACTGCTCCTACTTATTCTGCTGCTAGTGTTAGTATTATTATTACTTCTATTACTACTACTGCCACCAAGGCTTAGGCCACTACAATTAATTACATAGCTTTTACTACTACCACTGCTATTGAAACTAAAGATATTAAAGCAATAGATTTTTGATTCATAGAAACTGTATGAAACTAAAACAAAACACGCTATTCCCACACAGGTTGTCAAAGCAGACGCATCAGAAATGCTTCATGAATGGTTGATGGTATGTATTCAGCCTTAAACTTTCAGCACATGTAGAAGGAGATGTTGAGGAAACCAAAGGTACTATACAGCATATTGCTACTAAGGCTACGACAACTTTTGCGCAAGATAAGGGTATTAAGGTGAAGTTTTTAAGGAATATTTAGGTGGATATTGAACTCAATAAAAAAAAAATATGAGTATATGGACTATTAAAAAGGTGACAGAGCAATATGTGAAGCACAGCTTATGTATTAGGTTAGATCTTTAAGAGTAAGTTGTGGATGATTTTGAACTAGGCAGATGGCACTATATGTATAGTCTTAATGCTACTACTAAAGTATAAGCTAAAGGAATTTAGATGAATCTTTTAGGGAACGCTTGGGAATTTTAATTAGAGGAAAAAACTATATGATGCGGGTTTCAAAAAGGTCATGTTAGCAATATCATAGGCAGCACCGCTCAACAATAGCTAGAACCAATAAGACATCTCCGCAGTATATCCAGAACGAATAGGGGTTCATGTTGAAATTTTTAGAGATACTTCTAATACTGCTTATTTTTAAAATTACTACTTCTTTTACTAATTGATTTTACAATTTCAATAAACAAAAAGAGTGTAATTGTATCCAAGCTGTCAAAGAGCATAGATAGAATCATTTGGGAATTATATATAGTTTTATTTTTCAGACCAAATTGAATTGAAAAATAGTATTATTTCAGAATTAAAAATTTTTGAAAAAGTTTTAAAACATACAAATAACAACCAATACAATGGATGTTTATAGAAAAACTGAAAAGGTGTAAATTTTTTTTTTTTGATGAAAACGAATATGTCAATAAGAACAAACAGAAATTAATTTAAAGGAAAAATTTCCACAAAACCAGTTTTTCCAAGAAAACCACACACCACTATCAATAAATAAATGAAAATCAAAACGGACAGAAATTACAATAAATAGCCGAGTCAAACTTAAAACGAGCAAAACTTAGCACGAGTAGCTGATAACCACAATCCACAGCCTCAAGACTAGAACAAAATTTGCACTTTCCTGGAAACAAAATTCTTTTCAAATGTTTTCATGTTTCTTACTTTCAGAAATAAGAAATTAACAAAACCTTAAGGAATAAATATCAGCATATGTCAATTAACCTGACAATTTACGGTCATTTGTCTTTTTGTTGTTCTTTTTTACAGTAAAGTGTAAATGGTAGTCTAGTCTTGAGAAGGCAAGGGGGTTATAAGCCCTACCCTGTCTGGATCCGACGCCTTTATTTATAATAGTGGGATTACTTTTATCTAAACTCTGTTGATTTTATTTGAGGGTTTCAATCCATGAGAGAATATTAGTTGGGTATGTTAACAACTAAATGGGATTTTCCTGTTGTACGAACAGATGTTGAAGTCTCTGGATTCCAAAATAAGGCCATGTCTATACTGTTCTTCTAAAGTACCAATTCTAGATTTTGTGTTTTCTTCTGTGCTTCACTTTTCTTCTTGAGATTTTTCTTGGGCTATTTCTTATTCTCTTATCCGGTTTTTATCAGAACCCATGAGGGCTTTTTCCTTGTAAGCCTTTAGTACCAGAAACAGTTTGAACTTAAATCATATTGAAGTTACTAATATGGATTATTATGGTAACTACGGAAGTGGCACAATATAGGGAGAGGCCTAGAAATTTTTTTTTATCCCAATTTGAATCAATTAAAGAAATTGAATATTTAAGAATAGTCAAACCTAAAAGCCAGTCGTATGGGCCCGAACTCTCAAAAATCATGAACCTTGGGTACAAGCACTCAAAAAATTAAGCTACAGACGGCAAGTGTCATAGACGTCGTAAAAAACGAAATCACTAAAATAGAAAACACTGTCAAAATAGCTAGTGAACTCAAATCAAACTATTTCATATTTTATTGACACTTTTAGGCCAGAAACAACCACCAATTGACTTGTACACACACCTTCTTGGGATGTGAAAAGAATTAAATTTGACAATAAATCATTAAATTATTTGAACCTCCCATGGAAAACAAGGCGTAGCAAATTCGAGTTCCACTGTCAGTAGTTTTAAGGTTGGAATTCCTCTTTTTTGGTCTTATGTAAAAAATTTCCACATAAAGTTTCCTAGAACAGAAAAATATTTTGAGTTTTCTTTGGCTCTTTGTCACTCTCCGTTTCACGGTCAGGACCAATATGACTATATTTTTTCTTCGATTTGTTTTTTTTTTTGTCCAAAGGACTTAGGTTATAAATTTAGGGTTGACCATTAGAATTTTCTTTTAATTGTTTTGTTATTTTTGTATTTGGGGGGGGGGGCATTCCCTTGAATAATGTTTCATGTATTTGGGTCTTTGTGGCCTAAGGATTACAATGTCAAGTCTTATGCTGATGAGGTCTATTGCAAACGTGAATAGCGACAAAGACCACACTGCCTTGCCATATTAAACAAACACAACTTATAAGCAATAGGGGAATTTTCCCAAGGCTGTGGAATTCAATTCAGTGAATACCTTGTCCCTTTGTCCAAGGGCCGTCTTCAGAAAAACACGTGAAAAATAAACGCAACTTGGAAACAATAGGTGTTGTGCTAGACGTTCTTACTTGCTTAGACGTCTGCTAATTAGTTTTGTACTTTATCATGGGGTAATCATATATGTTCTTATTTTCTGAAAGTCATAACCATGACTTTACTAGTCCTGGAAGATACTTCCCCCACAGTCCTCTTCAAGGGGTTTTTCCGAGGGGTCTTCGTTTCACTTCATTTCAGGAGGGCCTTAAGACGGGACTTCTTTTGGTGTTTCACTGAATTAGGTCATTTCCAATATCTCTTTTAACTATTACTTTTTAACATTTTATGTTTATTTTCAGCTTTTTTATTCCTGATTATTTTTTTCTTTTTAAACAGTTTTATGTTTTACCTTGTAATATTCGTACAAGTTTGCATTTTTTTGGAAGTCATAACCCAACTGTTCTAGTCCTTCGAGATCCTTCCCAAACCGTCAAATTAACGGGAATTTTCAATGGTCTTTACTAACGCTCCATTTCAGGAGGGGTTTAGGATAGGACTCCTGTTAGACCTATTTTGAATTTGGACTTTTCCAAAATGTTTTGTAATTGCAACTTTCTAGTATTTTATGTCTAATTTCAGCCTTTTCCCACAGTCTTTTTCACGGGGTCTTTAGGGGGCTCTCCTTTCAATCCATTTAAGGATGATTTAAATACGGGACTCCTTTTCGTGGTTTTTTTTTTTTAGGTCGGTCTTTTCCAGTTTTTTTTCTTATCCTAATTTTCTAATATTTTATTTTGTATTTTCAGCTTTTCTTATTCCTTATTTAATTATCATTTTCAAGAGCTTCATGTTTAATTGGGGGAAAATTTTCGGAAAGTAAAAACCCTGAATTTTCTTGTCCTGCAAGTTCTTTCTCCCAGAGTAAATTTCACAACGATGTATTGGGAACCTTACTTTCAGCTTCAAATATGCTATATAGAGCCTATAAGAGCACTGTTAAATTAAACTTTTGCGCGATATATTTGCTTTAAGTATTATTGATTTTGTTTTGTTTATCAACTTTAGAAAATGCAAAATGAAAGCCAAACTTTTATTTTTTACATTTCAAAAATAAACAATAGCCAGCAGGAACAGTTTTCACATGTATGGCCACCAATTTCTTAATTTATCGTAAAATACTCTAAATCGTTAAAGTTTGTTTTCTTATTAGCCCAACAGTCTATTTCACAAGTTTTTTTTTTGGGGGGGGGGGCCTTAACTTATCAGTATTTCAGTAGTGTTTTTAGACAGGAATAGTGTTTGTCTTTTTTGGAAATAGACCGTTTCCCTTAAATTTTGTAATTTCAACTCTTTAATAATGTCTGTGTATTTTCAGTTTTTTTTTATTCCTGATATTCCGTATTTTTTAACATAACCCTGATTTTATTAGTATTGCGAGTTTCTTCACCAGCATTCTATTTCTTGAGGATTCTCGAGGAGAGTGCCTTCTTTTCACTCCACTTCAGGAGGTTCTAAGCAAGGAACTCCTGTTTGTCTTTCATTGAATTAGTTCCTTTCCCTAATATATAGCAATTATAACTTTTTAAATTTTATATTTGTTCTTAGCTTCTCTATTCCTCGTCTTTAATTATTTTCAAGAGTAATATGTCTATCTTGGGATATAGATAGGTTAGCATTTTTTTTGAAGTCATAGCCCGATCTTTAGTCATAATAGTCCTGTGATATCATTCCGGAACATTATATTTCGCGGGGGTTTTCAGAGATACTTTCCTTTTTTCCACTTTATTTTCCCCTTTTTTCCCTTTTTTTATATTTTAAATTAAATAATAAACAAGTATTTGTAACGGAAAGTAAGGAGCGACATTAAAAGTTAAAACGAACTGAAATTACTTCGGATTTGAAAGGGGATGCTTCCACATCAGCACCCCACTCTTTACGCTAAAGTTTGAATCTTTCTCTTAACTCTACTTTTAAATCAGTAAAAAACTTCAGTGTAAAGAGTGGGGTGCTGATGAGGAAGCAACCCCTTTCATATACGAAGTAATTTCAGTTCGTTTTAAGTTTTAATGTCGCTCCTTACTTTCCGTTAAAAACACTTGTTTTTTTTTTATTTAATATCTGAAAGTTTTTGAATCAATGTACGTTTGGATTTTGGCTATCCGCAGATGAATAATTAAAATGAAATTTGTATATTTATTTTTTTGGCTAAATGGTTTTATCATAGTTTTGATCGAATAATTTGAGAAGAAAGGAGCTGGGGAGGAGGCCTAGTTGCCCTAGGTTTTGGTTTACATAGAAAGGCAACAAGAACTTTTAATTTTTTACGGATGTTTTTATTAGTAAAATATATACGTAACTTATAAATTAGCTTACGTAACTTACTTCTGTACTCTCATGTTTTTATTATGTATATGAGGGGGTTCACCCCTCGTCAGTACCTCACTCTTAACGCTAAAGCTTAAATTTTGTCCCAATTTCTTAAGAATAACCCCTGAATCACAAAAGCGTTAGAATAAATAGTTGAAATTACTAAAAATACTTTTGCGTAAAGAGCGAGGTATTAGTAGGAGGTGAGCCCACCATATGCGTAATATTTTTGTTCGTCTTAAGTTTTAATTCTTCTCCTTACTTTCAGCTGAAAAACTCTTTCATAAGCATTTTTCATTGCTTTTTTTAAATAATGCTAGAAAATCCTGCGCTCCCTTAATGGAAATTTTCTCGCCCCATGTTTAGCTCCTCCAAGGAAAGTTCGCCAAACATACCCCCCTCTTCTCAACCCGCCCCCCCCCCCAGTCAAAAAAATCCTCCTGATAACGTCTGTACACTTCCAAATAACCATTACTATATGTAAGTACTGGTCGAAGTTTGTAAATTTTAGCCCCTCCCACGAGGACTGTGGGGAAGTAAATCGTCCCCAGAAACATAGTTAAAAGGTTTTTCCCTGGGAAAAAAAAACAAACAATTAAACACACATCTGTGATCTGCCTTCTGGCAAAAAAAATACAAATTTTTGTAGATAGGAGCTTGAAACTTCTACAATAGGCTTCTCTGATACACTAAATCTGATGGTGTGATTTTAGTTAAGATTCTATGAATTTTAGGGGATGTTTCTTTCTATTTTCTAAACTAAGGTGAATTTTCTCAGGCTCGTAACTTTTGATGGGCGAGACTAAACTTGATGAAACTTATATATTTAGAATTAACATTAAAATGACATTCTTTTTATGTAGCTATTGGTATCAAAATTCCATTTGTTTAGAATTTTGGTTTCTATTGAGCCGGCTCGCTCCTTACTACAGTTTGTTACCACTAACTGTTTGATTGAATGAAAAAACAGACTTATTAAGTCACAGAGCAAATTACCTTTCCTAACAAATGATCCGGCCCTCCTTGAAATGGCAAGGACGCACTTAAGCACCCCTTTTCATATTATATCATCCCCTAAATGAATCTACTTAGTTAGAAGAAGCTTTATAATAAACTTGTTTATGCAACATTCATTTTGAATTGACGAAGTGTTCCTTTTTAAACAAAGGGGCCACGATGCGATATTGTTACCACAAAATAAAAAAGAAAGAAAAAACACATCTGAGCACATACAATTTTGAGTAAGTTCAAATTGATTGTCTTTCTCAGAATATTCTCTTTATGGAAATTTAGCTGCCCTTGCGGCAAAATTATCATTTTACGTGAAAGATTTCTAGAATATATCAATTTGTTGTGAAGAATATTTTGTCTACTTAAGAAGTACAATAGAATTAGACTTTCAGTTAGAAAAAGAAATTTTTTATTTTTGTGATACCATTGGGTTAATGTAATCTTTCCAATGGAAAAAAAAAATAAAAACATGCATCCACTATAATTCTTCTTGGTAACATCCAGAAATCAGAATTTTTTTAGACAGAAGCTTAAAGCCCTTGTAAAGTGTTTTATTAAATTCTGACGATGACAGTATTTCTCTTTCAGAAATTCAGGGAAATGGTTTAGGTTCATAAATTTTGATGAAAGCATATGTTATATGTTTAACATAACCATAAAAACTGATTCCTTTTGTGTGTAAGATGTTACCAAACCACTTTTCGTAGTGTCTCTAATAATATTGGCTAGAGTTATTGATACTTTACATTTCCTTAGTAAGAAGTGTTTTATTTGAATCTTAAATATGTTTTTATTTTGTAGAACAGTTAATGCCACTACATTTAATGCCTTTGAACGTCACAATGCAAATGATCTAATTGCAATTATATTCACTAATTACATTACAATTGAATCTATAATTTGTTTCTGAGAGTGTTTTTAAGCAATGTAAATTTGATTTGAAATCGGTAGTAATTTGAATAATTTATGAACTAAATTATCCATTAGAGCTATGCAAAAAACAAGACACATGGGGAGGAGTCCGCATTTGGGACAATTTTATTGAAGAGAATTTTCCCAAAGGAC